>NW_011500210.1:180126-256880 GCF_000495115.2 Populus euphratica
CCCGGTCTTGTCGGGTTATTTATTACTTCGACACTCCTGCACTTGGAAGAAGACATCAATCTTTTAGTCATGTCAACTGATTGCAGGAAAACTAAAGAAGGCTTGTTTTTGGCCAACTTTGCGTTCAATTTTCTTCTCCCTCAAGCCATCAAATCCGCCTCTATTTATAAGTGGTGGAAGAGGGGAATATTATTTACACCAGGGATAAATTTTAGCCCTTGATTCTATTGGAAAGGATCCCAACCATTGGCTCAAAATGTGCACCTTGAGTTGTCAAATTTGCAGAAAAAGACTACCTAAGTTGGCTTGTTTAGTCGGCGGCGGTGCCATCTCATTGGCATTCAACCTGAGCTGTACATATGAGGTTGTAAAGAAATTGTAGATAACCAGTTGCGTGCATGTTTTGTTAGATCTGATAGAGAAATGAAGCATTAAATGCACATGAAAAGTAAGAACTCGAGCAGTTTTCTTTGGGTAAAACCGTGAAGACAATGAACAGCAACCAGACGACACGTTCTATTCTCTTTTTCTTTTTTTAATTCAAAATGATGTCGTTTTGGATTGAATTAGAGATTTTAATTGTTTTTCCATTTAGTCCTTCAGCTTTCAATCGGTTTCAATGGAACCCTTAATTGACCCTAACCTTTTTATTTAATGTAATTAAGCCCTTACGAAACTTCAACTTCATTCCTAGATTCAGACGTCTTTTACAATTTGGTCCCTCGTCTTAAATTTATATAATTTTACCTCTATTTGATCATTAAACTTTCAATTTCACCCTTGGTTTTTGTCAATTGAGCCCTCATAGTTTGCTGCTTATTGCAGAATGGTCCTTTGCTGCGAATTTTATCAATTTAACCCCTTGTTGACCCAAAAAATTCATTTTTCTTATAATTTTATCCCTGACTTCAATCAATTAACTTGTAAAAAATTAAATTTGGTCTCTTAAAATTCTAATTTTTTCAATTAAGGCCAAATTAGAGTCCCAAACTTAATTTCCCACCAAGTAAGCCCCTAAATAAAATTAATTTGATCCATTTAAAGTATAATTAAGTTCTTGAACTTAATTAAATCCTTTAATTGGACCAAAATTAGTTCTTAAACATAATTAAAATTTAATTTGGCTCATGATTAAATCAAATTGGCCTATTAAAAATTTAATTATGTCCTTGGACTTAATTTTTATACAAATTTATCCAATAATCATTTAATTTGACCTTTTACATTTTCTCTCTATATTGGGGGTAAAATAGGGTATAATCAGGTCTTGAACTTCCTTTAAAATTACAGTTGCATTCCCCGGCCTGCTTTTCATATGTTCCAAGCCTTTATTTTATTTTTTATTTTTATTTAGAAAAAAAGTGAATTTTGTTAAATAACTCAGAATTGGGTTATGACATCTCAGACCAGTTTAAGCCCCAGATCAACCCATCAAGTCAGTTTTGGTTTTATAACTAGGGTTATTATAATGTTATTAATTTCAAATTATTTTTAAAAAAATATAAAAATTCGATAACGATATATATTAAGGGTAAAATATATATTTTTATATTTTATTCTATTTTATTAATCATAACCAAACATGATACAAAAATAATTATTTTGTCTTATATATTACTACTAAACACAATTTTGTCTCAATCTTTTTTTTTTCTTGTCTCATTTATCTCCATTATTTATGTTTATTTATCTCAGAACAGTAACTAAACATTATCTAAAGAATCAATGTAAGGGAATTATCTTCGATTAAAATTAAATAAATGCAAAATAAAAAAAAACATGGCAGCAGCATGTGTGGTTAGGTGCCCGTTTAGCATTGAAATTAAACCTGTTTTCCATTAAGATTTTTTTTTCAAATTAGTTTTTTTAGTATTTTTATATCATTTTGATGCGTTGATGTCAAAAATAAATTTTAAAAAAATAATAAAAATATTATTTTAATATATTTTCTAATTAGAAAACAATTTAAAAAATATATATCAAATTATATTAATTACTTGCGTTGTGAAGATGGAAATTCAAAGTGCCAATTACTGTGATGGAATGACCATGAAAAGATTGGTACAAGAAGATAATCAATCATATTTATTTGGTTAGTTTTATTATTATACAATATACTAAAAAGGCTTAATGTCCCTCTTATTGTTTATCTAGACATAGATTACTGTGGATTAAAGTAGTGTAATGACGAAATTATCCTTATCAAAAAACCTTGTTAAGCATGTAATGGGGAGTGAGATTATCTTTTCCATAAGATACATTTGGCTTTCAACGAATGATTATGGATAAAATAGTCAGTTTGAATTTTGTTGAGGTATGGTAAGGTTGTTAAACCCCAAGCGCTAGGGCATGACATGGCTGTCAAACACCTAACATTAGGGTCAGACATGGTTGTCATACCCTAGGCACCCGGGTTAGACAAAGTAGCCAGATCTCAGGCACTCATGTCAATCATGCTAGCCAGACCCAAAGCTTTTGAATCTGGTGCCTGGACCCGAAGCTTTTAGATCCAGATTGTTAAACATATAATGGGGGTGAGATTATCTTTTTTATATGATGCATTTAGCATTAAAAGAATGATTGAAAATAAAATATTTTATTCAAAATTTATTAGGGTATGATAAGGTTGTTAAGCCTTAAGCACTTGGGCATGACAAGATTTTTAACCCCAGGTATTAGGGCATGACATGATTGCCAGATACTCGGGCACTGGAGTCAGATATGACTATCATATCCAAGATGTCCAGGTCAGGTATGACAACCAAACCCTAGGTGCTTAGGTAAGGCATAACAGCCAGAACCAAGACTCCAAGGTCTGGCATCCAGACCGAGGGCTCTTGGGTCCAGTGTTGCAGTTAGGCCCAGGGATCTGAGGTCTGGTGTTTAAAAAGGGCTCAAAACTCATGGGTTTGGCCTTGCATTTAGACCTACTTAAACTTGGGTAAAAAAAATTTAATATTATTATTTGTATTATAAATATTATTATTATTATTATTATTATTATTATTATTAACAAATATGAAAAAAATATTATTAATATTGAAAAACAATCATAAATTTGATTTGAAGGGTAAAATTTTCATCATTATCATCATTAATAAATTTGAGAAAAAATATTATTACTATTAAATAAAAACCATAAATTTTATTTTAAAAGATTAAAAATTATAAAAACTTGGGTTAGATCGACTCAAGGCTCTTAGGTTAGGTGTTAGGACTCAAGGCCTTTGGGTCCAGTGTTTGGACCTATAGCTCTTGATTCTAGCATCCAAACTCAAGGGTCTTCACCTCAGCATTACAGCCACACTCAATGCTCTTGGGCATGTCTTTGCAGTCAAACCCAAATCCAGGACGGGTTTGGCATTGCAACTAGACCCAAGGCTCTTGGGTCTTAGCTTTTTTTTGATATTTTTTATGCCAAAAAAATTTGTTCGCGATATAGTGCGGGCCACCTAACCAGTCTATAATTTAAATGGTATGATATTTTTATTGTGCATTGCCTCCACTGTTTATCCTCCTATATTTTTACTATAGATGGATTGTGCAAAATTTTGTATTTTTCAATCTAGTCTTCAAATGTTTTTGAGCAATTTAGTCTTAATTAAAGAATAATTGATTTTAAATTCTTATGAAATAGTGTCATTGGAAGAGGTGAGACCAAAATAAAAAAAAAATGACAAACATGATTGGTGAGCCTTAAGTTTCAAAAAAGATGCATTTTGGTCCTCCAACTTGAAAATTATGCAAATTATACAATTTTAATTTTTCAATTTTTTTCAATTTTTTTTCATTTTTTTTAATCCCTAGTTAAGAGAGGAGAGAGAGATTGTAGGGATACCAATGGTAGAAAAAGAAACATGTTGCTGATACCGATTTAGGCTATCAAAATAGACGATATTTGTGTCAAATTATTCTATTTGATGAAATAAATTCATATTAGGTGTTTTTAATTCCTTAAAAGTACATGAACAAACATATTTAAACTCGTGTTGATTTTTTATTTTGGGTTGAGTTCGCTTTTTTAGGATGGTTTTTTAAGGTTATGGATATATTTATCATGATTTCTTAGGTGTTTTATAGATGTTTTGAGTGAAAAAAGAGTTTTGGGTCAAAAGAACCTCGAGATTGATTTTTCAACACCACAATGGTTGGAATATGAAAAAAAACATATGATGAGTTGTCTTAATTTTTTTTAAAAATAGTATGGATGATATATTGTTTGCCCTAGGTGCAGTTAAAAAAAGGTCTAGTCGCGCGGGTTCTAATGAAATAGACTAGGCAAGCTAGGCCCATTAGCACCTAACCCTTTTTTTTTTCTAATTTCTTTTATTTTCAATCAATGCTTCTTTCTTTTATTTTTTTGGTTAAAAGTTAATTATTTTTATATTAATACCCCTTTTTTCTTTTATTTTGTTTAGAATTTTTTTAAAAAATAATTTTTGGTCATACGTTTGATTTTCAAAGAGATTTTTCTAATTTTTCTATAATTTTTTTTATTTTTTTGTAAAGATAAACTATATTTTTAAAAATAAAAAATATTTATTTTCATATTATATTTTTAGTACGTGTAACCTGGTATATTATTCATGTTTTTTTTATTTAATCAATTTAATATGTTTGTCTATTTATATTATTAATTGATTAATTAAAAAATATTTTAATAGATAAAATTAGCAAATATAATTAAATAAATTCTCATATTGTAAGATTAAATATTTATATTTATATTTATCTCTTGATTTTTCAAATTTTATTTTTAGATATTATTAATAATTTTTTAATTATTTATAAATGCTTATAGTTCTTAGTTTACCTGATAATAACATGTGTATATAAAGTTTTTAAATTATAAAAAAAAATTGAAAAAACCTATATATTTAACTTTTTTTTTATAAATAATAAAAATATTTAACCTGCATCAAAACGTGTATCGCGTAACTGGTTTTAATTTTCTATTCCACGTGCGAAGATAATTGAACCTCATGGGCAGCATTGAATTCTGAACAAGATTATTTCTCGTTCGGTAAGCTTTGAAATGAGGATCATTTGACTCCATTGTGTTTTGCGTTGATTATGTGATTACCCCTCTCCCTCTCCCTCTCCCGTAATCACATAATATGTATAAACTAAATATCATGGAATATTCATTGTAATTTTATACATAAATTATTATGAATTATGATGATAAAGTTATATAAGCATATTGTGTAATTAAAAGAATCAGGGTTTTTTATAATTTTCACATTGAATATTTTAATTAAAAAATTATTAATATATATTTTACACACTCTGACAAGTGGATGATGCTTGTACTATTAAAAAGTCATGTAAAATACTTTCTAACTATTATATTTAGCTATTTATAGTCAACTAGATATGCAATTGTGTTTTTTTATATGTTGCAGTATATATAGAGATATTATAGTTGAATTATTATAATAATTGATTGTTTATATTTTTTTATTAATAATTAAAATGTATAATTGATTGTTTATATTTTTTTATTAATAACTAAAATGTATAATTTTTCTTTTATTTTTTATTTTTTATTTGGATTTGGTATGAATTACAAGGTACAAATATATTCGATTTGATATAATTACCAGACGAAAGTCACGCGGATGAAAAATACCTGCCATACCCATAATTCTTAAGTCTAGCAATCGCTTAGATCGGCATTTCTAACATATTCAAGTTGCATAGATCGGCATAACTGTCTCAGGATGGTTAATCAAAATATAATATCACGCTTAAGGTTAAAAGTAGATTTTTTTTACTGTTTGTGCATTCTGTACATTTATCCGGGAAAAGTGAAACTCAAGTGCTAATAATGAAGTCTTTTTAACCATTTATATATATATATATATATATATATAATTTAACAAACATAATTTAAATTTAAAATAAATTAATTGTAAATTATATAATACAAATATAATATCAAACAAATATAATTTTAAAATTTAAAATATTTTTAAATAATCAAAATTAAATAAAATAAAATTTAAAGTAATTCAATTTAAATAAAATATTAATTTAATTTAATAGCTTTTCAAACCCGAAATGAAATATGTAAAATAAAATAGAAATATTTCAACTGAAATTTATCTAAAAATATGAAATACATCAAAATTTAAAATATAATAAAAATTATTCTGTTTTATTATATTTTTAATTTAATATAAAATATTTCAATCATTTCAAGCAAAACAAAATGAAATAGACCCGTTCTTCAATCCCATTTTCCAGCACTAACGAGGAAAATTCATTGTTTGGCTGCTTGATAATTGCATTATATATTCTTACAAGTTTTGTTTTATTTTTTTCATTATTTATTTTAGAGATTAAACAAACCTTATTTAATGTGTTTTTTCAATTTTTATTAAAATCTTAAAAACAACGAATTTTAAAATGGACCTTCTTAATATTTTTTTTAGAAAACAATACATCATAAAAATATTAGACTAGGCTATGCCTAGATATCTTTTACTTTATTTAAAAAAATACAAGTTATATACTTTTTTTTATTACAAACTTCACATTGAATTGGTAAATATTGTAAATTTTATGAACAAGAATGAATCACAATCTTTTTTTTTTCTTTCTTATATCAGAGATTATACATTAAAAACCATATATTATTACTACCATTGCATTAATGTTTTATGACATAAATACTCCGCTGTTAAAGCTACATAAAAAGTAATCATAGATATTAATTTTAAGCAAGACAAATCCTTGAAAATACATTTTTTAAAACATATGTTTAAGGGTAACATCTAAAGCAATATCAATAGAAGATAAAATATAATTCTTCAAACACAATTTTTTTAATACTTTTCTTAAAAAAATATTTTAATAAAATAATATCAATATTACTTTTATAAGTGTATTATTTATTTTTGTTTTTGTATTTTAAAAATATTTAATTTTTTTATTTTTTATTTATTTTTAATTAATATAGTTTTAATATTTTTAAATTATTTTAATATGATGATATTAAAAATAATTTTTAAAAATTAAAAATAATTACTAACATATATTTTAATATAAAAATTTATTTAAAAAATAACTATTACTGCACTGTAAATCATTGTCGAAGGCCCGCCATCACATTTTGTTTATCACAGTCCTTTCAATGTTGATGAAATAAATGGGGGACCGACACGTGGTGCTCTGGAACTTTCCTTGAGCTCAAATTCAAAACAGGAATACGGGAACACAATCATGCTTACCATTTCCATATCAATCGTACCTGATATCATCAAACCCATCCACGCATGATCTCATACTATCGACGGTTGACATTCAGTCACCATCTGCACCAAATCGCATACAATCCCCGCTATTACAAACCAATAAAATACCAAACCCTCACCACCACGCACAAATCAACGGTTAAGAGCAACCCACCTTGCCTCTCTCTACTGGACACGCGTCAACTCAACATTTCAACTGCTGCCCCATTGGACCACGTTGCGAGATCTTCAATGCTCATGTTTCAAAATCAATCAATCAATAAATAAATAAAGTAAATAATCTTTTGTAGCTCCTTAAATTGGTGACTCGTGTTTAGGGGCACTAGACACTTGTCGCCTCCACCAGCCAGCGAAGCAAGCCACCAAAAAAAAAACACTACGCTCTCACTACTCGCTTCGATTTTTATATTCTTAGAAGAAAAAAACAATTAAAGGTAATAAAAATAAACTATCCATATCTCTTTTATAGCTCCTAATTTTCTCCTTTTTTTTTTTTTAATTGTCTCTCGTATTTCTTCCTTTTTTTTCTTTCTCAAAAACTCTCTTTTTTAGTAGATTTTAATTTAATAATTTCATCAATTGATAGATTAATATTGTTTAACGTGGTTTGAACGGGCTCTTATCTCCCCCCTGCTTTTTTGGGTGCTGAAAGTCGAAATATTGTTATAAAATGAGTTGTTTGGAGTTTAATTAGTGTAATTTCTTTGTTAGTTTAATTTTTTACTTGGTATTGGTATTTTTGATTTGGAAAATGGGTTGGTTTTGGCTAGTTTTTATGGGCTAAAGCTTGATTCTTTTTGCTTAATTTATGGGTACTTGAGTTAGGGATGTGATATTATCAGCACAGAAGCATGAAAAGTATCAAACTTGGAAGCTGCTATTTGGTTGTTATCTTTTTCTTTTTTTACAGTTTTAATGAACGCTTGGATCTGAAATTGAGGAGAGAACAAGAACATTGCTTCAGTTTTAGTTTAGTTTGATCTCTATTTATTGGATAATAACTCTGCAGGGGTGTTTTTCTTATTCTAGAACTCTAGTTCATTGTGCTTTGTGCCATTATAGATTCCTGGAAATGGAATCGTTTCATCTGCCGTGTGTGGATGTTCAATCTGGTAATTGCATGGATTCGACTCTTTGAGGCCATGCATTAGTGTGTGCTTCTTTTTATGAAAATTGGATGCTTTTTGAAAGTTTAGCCTTGGTCTAACAGATTCAAAGATTGCACAGCTTGTTTTCTTATGTCCTGGGAAATTGTGTCTGTAGGAGCTTTAAATCTTGATACCTTTTTTTAAGAAGCCATGCCTTGGCTTGTTTTTGTCCATTTGGATTTTTTGAAGTAACTGTGCTGTTGATGTATGGTTTTATGCTCATGGTTACTTGAACTTGGTTCTTAAAATTTGTGTAGTTGGACCGAGAATGTAAAAACTGTAACCTTTTCTCCTATATGACTTGGTTTAGTGATTTTTTCTTATCTCAATTTACCTAGGCGGAGTAAGATTTCAATTTGATCTTCTTTAATTTTATAAAAGTTACAGAACTACTTGATTTAGTTAGCTGTGGCCGCCACTTGAAGATTTTCAAAAATGGACTCTCAATGGGACTACAAGAACTTTGGAAATGCCCCACCAGGACAAAGCAACGTCACAAAGCCACAAGGGAATCCTTCCCTGATCCGCCAGTCTTCAGTGTACTCGTTAACCTTCGATGAGTTCCAAAATACCTGGGGTGGTGGGCTGCGGAAGGATTTTGGATCAATGAACATGGAAGAACTGTTGAAAAACATATGGACTGCCGAAGAGACTCAAGCAATGACAAATACACTTGGTGTGGGTAGTGGAGGAAGTGCCCCGGGTGGGAATTTGCAGAGACAAGGATCTTTAACTTTGCCTAGGACACTAAGTCAGAAGACGGTTGATGAGCTTTGGAGAGACCTGATCAAAGAAACTAGTGGTGGTGCTGAAGATGGGAGTGGTAGTGCGGGATCCAATTTACCACAAAGGCAACCGACTTTAGGAGAGACAACTTTGGAGGAGTTCTTGGTTAGGGCCGGGGTAGTGAGAGAGGATTCTCAACAAATTGGAAGGCCTAATAATAGTGGATTCTTTGGTGAACTATCGCTGCTAAACAACAACAACAACAACAACAACAACGACTCTAGTTTGGCCATTGGGTTTCAACAGCCAAATGGAAACAATGGGCTCATGGGAACTCGGAGAATGGAGAACAATGGTAATTCAGTTGCTAACCAGCCTCCTAGTTTAACACTCGATGCAGGTGGAATCCGACCCACTCAGCAACTACCGCAGTCACTGCAGCTGTCACAGCAGCAGCAGCAGCTGCTCTTCCTCAAGCCTGCAGCAACTGTGGCATTTGCATCCCCTTTACATTTGTCAAATAATGCTCAGCTTGCTAGCCCTGGAGTGAGACGATCGGTTGTTGGAATTGGTGACCGATCTGTGAACAATGGTCTAGCTCACAGTGGAGGAATGGGAATTGTTAGTTTAGCAACTGGAGGCTTTACAATTGCAACAGGATCTTCTGCAAATAGGGTATCACCGGATGTGATTGCAAAGAGTAATGCTGATACATCTTCACTATCGCCAGTTCCATATGTATTTAGCCGGGGAAGAAAAGCCGGCACAGCTCTGGAGAAGGTTGCTGAGAGAAGGCAGAGGAGAATGATTAAAAACAGAGAATCAGCTGCAAGATCACGGACTCTCAAGCAGGTCAGTTTAGCAACTGACCTATTACACATCTTTCAGCTTCTGAATATTCCCTTCTGTGTTGTTTTTTTACTTCAATATTTGCCCCTTTGGTACTTTAAAGCTGATCAAGGAGCTATTTGTGTTCTAGGTTGTAATTGTTACATGTCTTCTCCATTGTTTCTGCCTTTAGTTTTAGAGGTCTAGTTTGATGCCTTAGTGACATTACTTGACGCTTCCAGGCATAGATTTAGGTATTTTGTTTGACTTTATTGACACCGGTGCATCGTATCATTGAGTTTTAATTGAATCATCAACTTTTTTTCTTTGCTCTTCAAGATGCTGATAAATAGGCCAGTTCTGCTTGTGCTATATTTCAGAATGCCAGATTATTATCTAGTTCTAATGACCATTTATCCCCTTTGGTACTGTAAAGCTGATCAAGGAGCTATTTGTGTTCCAGGTTGTGATTTTTACATGTCTCCATTGTTTTTGCCTGTAGTTTTAGAGGTCTAGTTTGATGCCTTAGTGACATTACTTGGCGCTTCCAGGCATAGATTTAGGTATTTTGTTTGACTTTATTGACACGGGCACATTGTATCATTGATTTTTAATTGAATCATCAACTTTTTTTCTTTCCTCTTCAAGATGCTGATAAATAAATAGGCAAATTCTGCTTGTGCTGTATTTCAGAATGCCAGATTATTATCTAGTTCTATTGACCATTTATATCATACAAGTGCATAAGTGTGTGGTCAACCTCTCTCTTCTTTAAATGACAAGCAACGGGTTTTGGCTTTACTCAGTTTCCCCATTAAATCTTACTCGTACCTATAAAAATGAATACACCATAATAAATGATTAATTTCCAACTTAAGTGTTCTTCTTAAGATGTTTTGGCACTTGGCAGCTTTCCAGTATAGTGTGGTGAAAAGCACTGCAAACTATTTGATGGAAATCAGTTGAGGCTTTGCTCCTGGGGGTCCCCTCTCTTAGCAGTTTTTTTAGCATGCTGGTTTCAAGCATCCATCAATATGATTTATATAATGTTCCATCTCAAGTTGGACACACTCACAAAATTTTGCTGCTCCCAGGTCCAAGAAACTCTTATTGTTTAGTGAGTTTTTATGTCATTGAGGTGATGACTGAACGTTAATCTTCAAGTGAGAAAGCTGCTTGAAACTTCATGTTACTTTCTGCTTTTGGGTTTTGCAGGCCCATACACAAGAGCTGGAAGCTGAAGTTGCAAAACTCAAAGAACTGAACGAAGCATTACAGAGAAAACAGGTATGCTTTTTTCTATAAAAAAATCTTGGAACTTGATGTGTGGCAAACTTGCTTGACCAATCCTTGGTTGCTGCAGGCTGAAATAATTGAAATGCAGCAAAATCAGGTATGACCTCTTTTCTAGAATCACTGCAGTTTGTATTTTTGGATGGCAGTCACAGCGTTGTGCAATTTCCACCTTCTTTGTTCAGATAGATAGATTTTTTCACTTCTTCCATGTCCGATCTCAAATATATATTTTTTTGTGTTGTCACTGAAACAAGATGTCTCCTAACTTCTTAGGTAATTGCTTTCTTAAATGATCTGAGGTATTTCAAAGCTCACTGGCCATATTAATCCTTGCAATTGATGAGTTGCATTCTTTTTTAAATAACGACTTCACATTGTGACCTAAGCTTTGAGCAATGACATAGGTTGCAACAGTAAAGGGAAAAAAAATGGAGATAGCAATGAAGCAAAAGAAGGTAGATAAGGAAGTTGATAGGAAGCTCAAGTACATTACTGAACCTGTACCCTACATAGCCTTCATAATAGTCACGAGGTGTCATAATTCCTGATTAAACTAAGAACAGGAGTCAAATTGTGCTACTAAATCAAGTAGTTGTAAAATCTGAAAATTATGTGCATCAACATTGGTATGGTGAGGGGAATATGATCACTCTCTGTTTTTTCAGTTCTTCGAGACGAAGAAAGCGCAATGGGGAGGTAAGAGACAATGCCTGCGAAGGACACTGACAGGGCCTTGGTAGAGTTGATAAATTGATTGTGGATGGTAGAAGCAGTGTTTGAGCATGCATTCTTAGCCATTGTGTGGTGAACATGGAGGTAGGCTCCTGAGTGTTACAATGTTAGCCTAAAAACTCTCAACAAATTTCCCTTTTGTGTCACCGGGATTGGATTTCTATGTTCTAATGTTTCTGGAAGACGGATGCATACCTCACAGGTGTAGCTAGCCTATGCAAGCAGTATGCTATTGATTGGGTAGCGTGGTCATATTTAAGTTTGGCAATTGGTATAACCTGTATTCTGGCATGAAAGTTCCAGGCTTTCCATTTTCTTTCATCAAACAGTGAAAATCAATGAGCAGAGTTGCCTCAAATAGCTTGCACCAACCGATGACACACTAAAACAAAGCTTCCAGCTCTTTAATTTTGGGTTTAGCCAAGTATAAAAATTAGTGGTAAAGGGGGTGAAAAATTAACCTTTTACCTCTCACCCTCCTTTTCTTTTGGCCGTGCAAGAACTCAAAAACGAAAAATTAGGTTTCTTTGGCAGAAAGGAAATTGAGGGATGAAGTTTGCCCAGGTTTTGAGAAGAAAGTTGCAGCAGAAGAAGAAAAGGTGATGGTTCAGTTGGACCCGCCGACCGTTAGACCCTTTGCAATGAAAGGAATAACGAAGGAACGTGTTAATCTAACATTCCATTTTTATCAAAGATCAAGCAGTTTCTGTTTTCCCAGTTTCTCTCTGTTTGAAAAGTGCTGCTATGACAATGAAAGCGTCCGTGGAGCTTATGCATAAATTTTTACGTTGTTTTTGCTTTAATTCCTAGTCGCCCATTAATTTCTAAGAGCTTATTAACACTGGCGCTTTGATGAAATGATTGATTTTTTTTTATTAGGTGTAAATAAAAAAGTTCGTGCGGGATTTTTTTCTAAGAGTTTATTTTTTTATTTTCAAAAATAAAATTTATCTAGACAAAAACATAAAAAAATATAAATGAATAAAAAAATAATTTCAAAAATTAAACACAATAATTTTATAAAAATCTATGTTTGAAAAAGGTAAAATAAAAAAAATACGCAGGAATTTTTTAATCCAAAATAAAGATCCAAACCCAAAACAAATTCAACAAAAATACAAACATAAAAATCTAAAAATCTTTCAAGAAAAATATAATAAAGAACATAATAAAGAATATGAAAAACTAAGAATATAATAAAGAATATGAAAAACTTTCAAACTTAAACCGAGCAAGTGAATATCAAATAATATGAAAAACTCTCCAACTTAAACCGAACAAGTGAATATCAAACAATATTATATTTCTAGTAATAAAAAATCAGGTTTTAATCGTAATTAAGCATAGATCAAGTATCAAATGTTAGTTTGCTTTTACTATTTTTTAAACATCATGATTTTATCAAAAATAGATTTTGATTTAAAATTGAAACTCTATAATTAAAACCCATAAAAATATATTATCAATGTTTAAAAACCCTAGATTATTTACTAATAATTGTATGTGAACTTCTATAAAAACCAAAATTGAAATAAAACGAGACCTAAAACTAGCACCTAAGATAATATTTATCGGATGAACATGAAGAGCATAAACCAAATTTGCCTAGAAAACCCTCCATGTACCGCTAAACTCAGGAAACACTTTTTAGGCCTCTAAACCATACTTGTTTGACCTCAACAACTCACATTATTATAACTAAGCATACTTGAATAAAAAAAATAGTAAAAATAACAAATCATCATAAACATTGATAAAATTCCAAGCTTTAAAACAATCAACCTAAAATAGCCTATATATCTCTACAATGTAGATTTAAAATATCTTCATAAACCTTCAACTATAACCAGAGAAAACCTAGAAACCCAAAAACATGCAAAAATAAAAGAACATCAACCTCGCTAACATATTTGACAAATTTCAAATCAAACTCAAATGCAAACATAATATATTAAAGCAATAATTAATATGTCAACACATTCAAAGCATTGAATTTATACAACAATCAATCCAATAGGCTTCATGAACTTTGCTTTCAAGATTTTTAAGGATATACCTTTTAAGTTTGAAATCTTCAAATAAGATATACCTTTTAAATTTGAAATCTTCAAATAAGAATGGATTTCTAATGTTGCCTTTTTTTTTTCTTCTCTCCACCCAGCAAAAACAAACCATATCCTTAAAATTGTGAACTTGATTGCGTTACTTAAACATTCACTAAAATTTATTTCTTTTTTTTTTCCTTTTTTTTCTCCTTTAAATCCTTTGATTATCCCTCTTTTATAGGCGGATTCAGAGCTTAAGATGAGTTTTATCATAGGATCAATAATTCTGGATTAAAGTGGTTTTTTAACAAACTTGGAGGTCAAGTTGAAATATTTCTAGCCTTTTGATCATAAGAGAAAAATTTTAAATCCTTGATAAGAACCCTCTTAGAGTTTTTAAGTGTGAACACAAAAAAAAGTTATGTGGCATTGTGCAAATGGGTGTTTCTGTTAAGGTTGATTGATTTGATCACTTTCATTGCTTCACCGGAGTAACACGAATGTCAATGTTGCCTAATACCACCTTATCAAGGTAAAAGGGGTGCATATCTTTATGTTGGATCCAATCTTACTTGCTTTGAAGGTTTCGAACTTCACATTTATTTGTTTGAAAGCGTTAACCCAATTAGCATAGAATATGAAAATACATGGTTGGTTGACCGTGGAGAAGATGTCATTGGAGAAAATGAGATGTAAGCATTTGATTTCATGAAAATAGAGTTGTAGAGGTGGTGTTTCTCAATTGAATGGTGGTTGTTATAGTCTGTGAAATAGTTAAAAATGTCACATTCATTCACCTGAAGATCTCTACTTAATCAGCCAAAACTGTTGAAGAAGAAGGTGCATAGTAGTTAAACGACATCGTTAGGCTAAACCCTACAAATCAGGGTTTTTTAAATTGAAATTTGACAAACTTCAATTTAATCCTTATTATTCCTATTTCTTTTAATTGCATCTGAAAATTCCTTCTAAACTCTTAGTTTCATGTAATTTCAACCCTACCAAATTCAATTACTAGCTATAAATTTGTGTCTTTTACAATATGGTTCTTGGTTTTTGATTTATTCAATTGGATCCCAATTAACTATCAAACTTTAATTTTTTTTTCAATTTAGTCCTTGATTTCAACGATTTCAAACCTTGAAGTCTGGTGTTTCTTACAAGTTGGACCTTAATTTTAAATTTATTCAATCAAGTCCTTATGTAGAATCTCAAAAATAGGCAACAACAATAGAAAACCTCCAAATCTTATAAAAGATAAAATATTAATTTGTTTTATAAATAATATCACATATATTATTTTAGAATAATTATAGAAACTTATTTAATCATGTCCCTTCTTGATTTTTTTCTAAGCCTAAAATTGAAATGTCCTATATTAATTATATTATAATCTTTAATTTTATAAATTTATTTATAATCAAGTTAAATTTAATTAATCATTCTATTTTAATCACGGATAGGTTATAATTACATATTTCCTAACTGAACTCACTATCCAATTACGGTAAAGAAGCACCTTAGGGCACACAGGAGATTGCTGCTCAATGCACGTTGCCGTGCATATATCTCGTTGACAGTGAAGGTGCTTTTCCTCCAATGCAGGCTGAGGTCTTCCCTGACAAGGATAATTTTGGCAGAATAAGCTGTAATGCTGCTGAAGGAATTCCTCAAATTGCACCAGTAATAGGCTCCTGCAGTACTGGTGGTGCCTATATTCCTGCAATGGCAGATGGAAGTGTGATGGTTTAAGGAAATGCTACCATATTTTTAGCAGGACCACCTCTTGTGAAGGTCAGTTCCAAATTCCTTGTGTTCCAAATTGCTTGATCTATGAAGTCTACACTGCTGTTGGATCTTCTGTACTGTGCATATAGGCATATGAATCCATGCGCGTCTTTCGCTTGATACAGAAATTAGATCTGAAGGAGAATTTGAGTGATGCATTCCAAGACAAAAGAGGAAGTCTCTGCCGAGTATTTGGGTGGTGCATTGAAGACACCAGGGGTTTCAGATGATTTTGCTCAAGGTATGCACCGGATGTTTATGGAGCACCTCTTATGCCCTTCTTCTGCTGTTGCTGTGATCATTTTGGAGCTTCTTGCCTGGACAAGTCTTTGTTTATGACAACAGGATTTAGTTAATTTGTAGAATGATATCTGATTATTTATTTGGCGGAATTAATAGAAAGTTTACTGTTGTTGAATTCAGTTCTCTCCATCTTCTCATCTGTCTCAGAAACATGATGAGTGAGTTTTTTGCCTTGCTGATCATATACATGAAATTATCTCTCTATGCAGATGAATTGCATGGGCTTGCACTTGGTAGGAACATCATCAAGAACTCGCATGTCGCTGGGAAACAAGGAGTGATAAATGGATCTCATAATTTAATCCCCGAGTACAAGGAACCTTTATATGATGCAAAGGAGCTTCGGTCTATTGCACCAACAGACCACAAGCAGCCTTTGATATTCGATCAGTTATTGCCCGAATTGTTGATGGAAGTGAATTTGATGAATTCAAGAAACTGATGGAACTGCGAGGACATTTAAGCACTTGTTTTTTAGACTTAAGTATCTCCCCTGTTTTAGCAGGGAATAACACAGTTCAAAATTGCTCCTTTACAGACTATTGTAATTGGGTTTGCTAGAGTTTTTGGACAACCAGTTGGCATCCTTGGAAACAATGGGATACTCTTCAATGAATCTGCTCTAAAAGGGGCCCATTTCATTGAAATATGAACTCAACGTAACATTCCTCTGGTCTTCTTACAGAACATCGCTGGATTCATGGTATGTGAGATGGGCTGCTTTGCTTCAAGCATTTCTTTTCCGATTTCACTTTGAAAAGGTAAAATTGATCTAGCAGCTCACGAAAGCTTTACTTCTTACACAACCTAATCGTATTTCATTCTACTCTCGTAAAACTGCAAAGTTCTCTTTTACCATCATTACATCTCATGATCCATTGAGAAATTGAAGAAATCATGGGAAGAAAATTTATTTACACGTGAATTTTTTTAAACAACTATCTTAACTTAATAATTTTAATTTTAATATCGTATTAAAAAACTATTTCAATTTGATAATTTAAACTGTTAGGTAAGGTCTTTTAAAACTTGCACAGATTCATACTATTTTATATTTAATTTTTATCAAATAAATATAGATGATGAGATTCGAACTCGTAATCACTTAGTTATTAAAACACTGATTTTATATCAAAGAATTATCTCAACCCAATAGCCTAAGCTGTTAGATAAAGTCCCAAGATATGATTTATATTATTCTCTAACACACCCTCTTAAGTAAAAGTTATTTAGACTTGAAATTTGCACAAACCTAAACTATATTATGCTTTATTTTTATCAAATAAATAAAGATGTTGAAATTCGAACTCGCATCCACTTGATCATCAAGGCACTGATTCCATGTAAAAGAACTATCTCAACTCAATAGTTTAAGCTATTAGATAACGTTCTAAAATATGATTAATATTATTTTCTAACATACTTTTTTAAATGAAAATCCTTTGAGTTTGAAACTTGTACAAGTCCATATTGCTTTGTATTTAATTTTTATCAAATAAATAAGAATAATGAAATTAGAATTTATAACCGCTTGGTTACCAAGACTTCGATATTATGTCAAAAAATCATTTTAACCCAATAGCTTAAATTCTGATATCATATTAAAGAATCATTTCATTCTAATAATTTAAATGATTAAATAAAATATCAAAATATAATTTATATTATTTTTCTCGTTAATAAAAATACTTGCACAGGTCCCAAGGTAACCATCATGGTTGGTGTAAGTTTTGGTGCCGGAAATTATGTAATGTGCAGTCCCAGTTTCTTGTTCCTTCGGCCAAATGCCAAGATATCTGTGATGGGTTGTCCTCAGGTGGCTTCTTCACTCCTTAGATATAGAAAAAACACCATATCTACATTAATATTGACCGTATCTACATCAATCCTGTGGACAAATTACATTTGTTCTGGCAAGGCCCTTTTCATATATTTACAGAATTGGTGCATTTTGGGGGCAAACGCATAGTTCAGATGCTCTGGATGCCATATTCACTTCTTTTGTTTTCAGGCTGTTAGTGTGTGCTGTCTCAAATCGAAATGCAAACAAGAAAGAGCAAGGAATTCATGTGACCTCACCTTTCTTATAAATATTACTGAGGCCTTTACCAACTTATGGCATGCTTATCTGCATGGATTACAGTGGACTGAGGAGTAAATAGAAAAATTCAAGGCAAAGATCATGGAAGCATACCAGCGAGAAGGAATCATCGATCCAGATGACAAAAGAAAAATCATAGGCTTTTGCATCTCTGCTTCCTTGAACCGTCCCCCTGTGTATTTAAATGATAGTTAAAATTATATGATAATAATTATTTTTTAAAGTGATTTTTATTTGAAAATATATTAAAATAATATATATTTTAAAAAAATCATTTTTGACATGAAAATATCAAAAACAATTTATAATTATTTTTAAAACTTAAATTTACTGAGATTCACTGGGACTAGAAAATATAATTTACTGCAATTTTTGTTTTTAACTTGATAAAAGAAATCACCATTCAACTTGATTATAGTTGTTGAAATGATGTGCTTTTTGTTAAAAATTAATTTTTTTAATATTTTTAATTATTTTTATACACTAATTTTAAAAATAATGTTTTAAAAATAAAATACATCATTTTAACAACCGCAATCACCTCTGCACACCATTTCTTAAAATATTGGTGCACCTAGGCACCATAATGAGTCAGGATTTATTTTCTCGTTAGTCAGACAGCAAGGAAAATATTTCTATAATGATTAAATATATATAATAAGACGAAAAATAGCAAGAAGCGCCCGTGGCCTAATGGATAAGGCGTCTGACTTCTAATCAGGCGACTGTGGGTTCGAGTCCCACCGGGCGTGAGCTTTTTGACAGATTTTAGTTTTTCATTAATCTAAAATGCCATGTCACCTCGATTTTCCTCTATTTAAATTGAATACCAACAATAATTTTTATATTAATAACAATACTTGGGTTTGTTTTGAAATATTACAGCTTTTATTTTGATTTGAAATATAAAAAAATTAAAAATGAGATGCATTTTTCAATTTCTCATTAAATTAATAACATTAATGTTTCTATATTTAAATGAAATTAATCATAATATTCACTCGGATATATCATCACCCTATCCTCATGCTCTCAGACCCACACGATAGACAGCCATTGCAGCAAGAACCACCGCCATCTCTCTGGTCTCTCTCTGCGAGACTAATTTTTAGTATTCGCCGTTTCTTTCTTTCCTTGAAATGGCTTCAACTGCTACTTCATTCTGCTCTCCACCGCTCACGAGCTCTCGCGCTTCCGTTCTTCGCCCATGCCAGCAGCTGAACCCTAATAGACTCTCATTTCCAATTAACTTGAACACCGCAAAAAGAGCACCGAATCTCACTGTTCAACATGCGCCTCTCCCTCTCAAGGTTCTCTGCGCTCGCGGAAAACGAGGTAAAACAAAATTAATAAATAACTCCCTTAAACTCTGTACTCTTTTAATTTAATTTTGATTCTTGTTTGAGTTGTTTCATCTTTATTATTTTTGTTAATACTGAGTTTCTTTTGCTGATTATTTTAACGGTGACTTGATTGGAGTTTAGGAGAAGAGATAATCCATCTTTTTTTTTTCTTTTAATGAATAATAAAAAATTAGGATTTGCTGTGCGCTAAAAAAAATCAAAGATTAGCTCATCTACTCAATGCAACCGATATATCAGATAGTAGAAGGTTGCTCTTGATAGCAACTATAGGTTCAATCAGAAAAGAAGCCGAGATTTTGTTTTCGGGTTGGAGGCGCAGTGTAAATGAATGAAATCCCTGGAAGAAATTGAAAACAGAAAAAAAAAAAAAAAAGAAGGGGGCCAAATAAAGAAACAAGGTAGGAGAAATGTGGAAGAAAGTTAGAGAGAGAGAAAGAGTTGGAGACTGAGGTTCCTATGGAAGTGCGGGAGCGAATCAGAACATGTTATTTCAAGTGCCAGTCCCATTTTCAGAATTAGCATAGTCGTCTTCTTGTCACAACTCCCAAGCTGGACTGAACTGGGGAATGGTTTAGTAAGTTCTTTTTTTGGGTAAGAGACTCAACATAGAGCAAACTTGTGATGTATGCAAAGAATGTTGCTTTTTTGGGTTCCCAAATTACTTTCCTGTGGCTGTGAAATTATCGTTTTGTTTTGCTTATCAACTGGGCCATCAAATTTTGGAATATTGATTAGAGGGTGAAAGTATTTATTGTTATTATTTATCATGCATGTTGAGAGTGAATTTATTCATTAACTCTATGAAGGGAGACTGATTCCCTTTCATCTTCATCTCATGTCAAGGTACAACGGCAAAAAAACCTGCCACTTCTGATCCAGTTTATCGTAACCGATTAGTTAACATGTTTGTCAACCGAATCTTGAAAAAGGGGAAAAAGTCACTGGCTTATCATATCATCTATCAAGCATTGAAAAATATTCAGCAAAAGACACAATCAAATCCATTAGCTGTTTTACGTGAGGCAGTGAATGGAGTAACTCCTGATGTAGCGGTAAAAGCAAGACGTGTTGGTGGATCTACCCAACAAGTTCCTATTGAAGTAGGAACATTCCAAGGAAAAGCACTTGCTATCCGTTGGTTGTTGGAGGCATCCCGAAAACGTCAAGGACGAAGTATGGTTCTCAAGTTGAGTTCTGAAGTTATGGATGCTGCCAAAGGGACCGGTGAAGCCATAAAAAAGAGGGAAACCACTCATAAGATGGCAGAGGCTAATAGAGCTTTTGTGCATTTTCGTTGATCCATGAACAGGATTTAATGTAGACAAGCGGACTATTGGAAAGGATAAGCGGAGGAAAGACTTATATTTGACCTATGTACTTCTTGAAATGAATGGATAGAAGTTCAAGATGAAATATATTGCTTTTGTAATCTATTTCTGTGAAACATATTTGTTTTGTATTCCATTTGTGTCATGTTGTTAATCTCTCATGTTCTGTCCCAACATCAATTCGGAAACTTGCGTTCTCTTTGGGCTTGAATTTTAATTGCGATCGGATGTTCTGCATTTGTTATCCTATTTTGTACTATTAGTCTCATATCAGGTCCTTTTGCTGCTAGTATTCTCAATGTAGCCAAGGAGGTTTTAATTGAGGATGGCATTATAAAGAAGTACGTTGTTAATTACCTCTGCTAGTTAGGTGGTCTATGGTGAAAGACAGGACAAATTCATTGTCTTTTATACGGGATGCGATGCATATTCATGCTGTGCTTTGCTTTACAAAATGGTTACATCTAATATGGAACGTTGAAATCTGGCGATAGGACATGCAGTGTCAACCAGACTCGTTCTTTAAGAATAGTGTACGTGGGTTGTAATCTTTAGAAAAGCCTTTTTTTTCCCTTTGTAGTGGCTTGTCAATCTTCCAGAGAACAGAGTTTCTCATGACTTTCTTCAGGGATCTTATAAGTTTTGGCTCCATATCTTCAGCGCTGCTCTTATATCTGCTTGCTTTATGGTTTCCATATTGAGCTTTTTATGCTAAGCTATTATTAAGACACCCACAGTATGTTCTTGTTAACCACATCTTTTGGGTTTGTCAGCAACAGCTGTTACTCGGGACTATTGGGAGATGTCGATTTTGAGAAGTGACATCCCTCCAACTTGTATTTTTTATTATTATTAATATAGATAATCAGTCAACTAATTTCCAACTAATTTTACAGATTTTAAAGTTAATAATAGCTTAAATTATTAACCTCTAAATAATAAATTTAAAACCTTACTTATTAATCTACCTCTGACCTCGTGTTGACATTGCAAGGTTCTGGTTTTGTTTCAACGTTAATGTGGGTTGGAATTGGATGCGACCTTTTGTCGGGGCAGAATGAAAATCAACATTCCGACCTTTGATCGTGTCTGTCGGTTAATCAGCTTGGAATGAAACAAGGGACAGGCTGGTTGTTCCTTTGTTCTTGGGCTCAAGCATTATTTACCCTAAAAGCCCAAGACCTCTTTCTCTGACAGCCCTCCAACCTAGAAAAATTAATTAATATATCACTTCTTCCGGCTTCAAAATCCTAGGAAAAAAAAAAAAAACCCAGAGAAGCAAAAACCCGTCGTCTCTTCGAAAATAGCAAGCATGGTAGTGAACAAATAAGGAAAAAGAAGCCAAAATCTTCTTCACCTCTCCTTGTGGCAGAATAATCCATATAAAGAGTGATCGCCATCTTCTTTGATCTTTGTTGGATGATAATTTATTGGATCTTTACCCTTCTGTTTTGTTCTTCAACAAGATCTCAATTCCTTGGTCCTGGTGATAACAGCTTAATTTTATTTTAAAGAGTTGCTCTATGACCTCAATTCAAAGGTACCCTTTTCTTTTCCTTTCTTTGATCAATTGAGCTTCATCTTCAAATTGTAAATTTCATTATTTGGGCAGTGGGGATGGATTTAAACTCTTGGGTTCTGTTGTGCTCTCTGGTCTTAAGAGGGACAGACATTAAACTAAGATCTTAATCTTCAAATAAAATACTTCTTGAGCTTAGCTGCTAAATATGTAGTCTTGATCAGCTCTTTGGTGAAGTAATTAAATACATCTATTTTTAGGTTTGGCTAATCAATTGGCTTAATGTTTCTTAATGTTAGCTTGTTTGGTGGCAGTGCTTCTTTGAATAGTTTGGTATACTCATTTTTGCTTTGATGTTTTTCTATAGTTATTCTTAGAATAATTCTATATTGTTTGATGACTCTCATTCTCTTCCTCTGGTAATCAACAGGGGTCTTTAACTTTTTGATAGCATAAAAGAATTAACAATAGCATTAAAAAAAGAGCGATGTCAAGTTCAAATCCATCGGCATCAACGCTCCCCTCTAATTCTTCTGAGCAGAGGGGAATCCATATGGCAGATTCAATCATGCAAGCTATTCAACCTTCTGTTAGCCATCAAATTCGACCCTCTTTGGATGGTCCTGTAGCTATCCTTTGGGACATTGAGAACTGCCGTGTCCCTAGTGATGTCCGCCCTGAAGATGTGGCTGGGAATATCAGAATGGCTTTGCGAGTGCACCCTGTTATTAAAGGAGCTGTCATGATGTTTTCTGCATATGGAGATTTTAACTCCTTCTCCAGACGACTGAGAGAAGGCTGCCAGAGAACTGGTGTTAAACTAGTTGATGTTCCAAACGGTAGAAAGGATGCTGCTGACAAGGCTATTTTGGTCGACATGTTTCTCTTTGCACTTGACAACCCCCCACCTTCTTCCATCATGCTTATCTCTGGAGATGTGGATTTTTCTCCTGCTCTTCACATACTTGGTCAGCGTGGATATACTGTGATTCTTGTTATCCCTTCTGGGGTTGGCGTCTCGTCTGCCCTATGCAATGCTGGCAAGTTTGTTTGGGACTGGCCTAGTGTGGCTCGTGGGGAAGGTTTTATACCCCCCTCAAAGACATTATTGCCTTCCCATGCAGGACCACCTGATATTGCTGGGTATTTAAGTGGATGCCGTATAAATGACAACCACGATGGCCAGAATGAAGAAGAGACAATTGTTTACTGGGGGCTCTCGCAGAGCTATTACAACTCCAGAGATCTCTCTATAATGTCACAATCTTTATCTGAATACAACAGCAGTTCTTTGATGACTGTGCCTTGCCACCCCACTAGTTCGAGGTCACAGAGTGTCCCATCTGGCCTGAATGAAGTTTCAGCATGTCCCGCATCTTATGATGAGTATTATTCTACTATGTGGGTACAGCCTGGGGACATAAATGGTCTGAAAGCTCAGCTGGTGAAGTTACTTGAACTTTCAGGAGGATGTTTGCCTCTTACCCGAGTTCCTCCTGAGTATCAGAAGATGTATGGTCGGCCTCTTTATGTTTCAGAATATGGGGCATTGAAGCTTGTTAGTCTTTTCAAGAAAATGGGCGATGCAATGGCAATAGATGGCAAGGGTCAAAAGAAGTTCGTCTATCTTAAAAACTGGAAAGCAGGTCCAAGTGCACCTCCTATACTTCTAGCAAGGAGAGATAAGACAGGAAAGGGGCTTCAGGAGGAGAGCTTGGATGCTGCGACAGGTGGTGGCTCCTCAGATGAGGTCTCAGATGAAGAAAGAGTGATGGTTGAGGAACATGAGGTGAGGAGGAATCAAGGGAAGGCTAATTTGGGAACAGCAGCTCGATATGAAGTTGATGACCCAAATCTTGAGCTGTTCAAGTTTGAGTTGCAGGAGATTCTAGTGAGCTATTCTTGTCAGATTTTCTTGGATTGTTTTGAGTCAATATACCATCAAAGATACAAAAAACCACTGGACTATCAAAGATTTGGTGTGGATGAGCTGGAGCAGCTTTTTGACAAGGTGAGAGACGTTGTGGTCTTGCATGAAGAACCAGTGAGCAAGAAGAAGTTCCTGGCTGCAATTGGTGGCTAGGAGAAATGAGAGTAGCTTGTCTTGTAACGTGTTCACTTACATAGATTAGATAGTTGAGGCATGCCTTATAATTGCATGCTTTCTCATAGTTTTTTCCCCCTATTTTTCATAAAGATGACGGAGAAGGCTGGATCACATTTATTCTTTTATCATTATGTGTCCTGCATGGATTTGAGTATCTCCATGTATGCCTTGTGCCTCATCGTTGTTACTGATAAAACTACTAATGTGAGATCTGTAATATAAATTCACCAGTTTAGTGCCCGAACACTTCTTTCAACATTCTCACCTGGAAAGTAGAAGCTTTACTTGCTCTTTCCTTACATGTTGGCTACATGAGTTGTATTTGATGATACTTCTACTTGAAGCATTTTTGAATGGTTGGCTGCTGTCAAGACTCCGAACCTAGATCCCTGTGGCCTCAAACTTTTAACAGCGATACAAAACAGTGCCCCTTGTATTTTACAGTGATTCAAAAGTTGGAAGCTTTTTGTTTGTATAGAAGCTTTCTCAAACCACAACCATTTCTTTACTCTGGTCCTTGAATAATATGAGACGTTCTGTTTACTATGAAAAACATAAAGAAGCAGCAGCTCAACAAAATGTGTGAAGTGTCCTTTAAGCGATTATTTTGGGAATTCCGGGTTTCTGAGCTGGTGTGAAGTTAATGGAAGACGTGATTAGGAGTCCCATGGTCTCTGCAATTGCATCCCCTAAGACTTGCTGTCGTTTCCTGAAAATGCAAGTGTTGTTGGTTGGGCTAGAGCTTCATACCCTGAGGAGCTGAGATCACCGCATGATAGACGGAGCTATTATCTGCTGTATTTGTCAGCACCTTCTTGAATGTAGTGGTGGCAGTACTCGTCATGTTCAAGAGAACAAGGAACGAAGGATAATTAAGATCAAGCCTAGCATATTGACAAGTAAAATTTGAAGACCCTGTGATGATATGGATCAGTTGGCTTGTACAGCTCATCGCACACAGGTAGTTAACGCAATCCTCCGCCTCTATATCATACACTAGATCAAGGTCCATGGCTTTGTTGGGATTTACATCCCCTGCTCCAAAATCAAGGGGTGTCCTCGCAACTTCAGTGGTCATATCGATGATTCTACGAACTGCGTTGCCTGTAACATCAGTAGTTGTCATCAGTGCTGATCGGATGGAAGCAGAACTCCAAGCGTGGTGAGAGGCTTTAAGCAATGCAGCTATCCCAGCTACATGGGGACATGACATCGATGTGCCGGAAACGAGAGCATAATCTGTAAGCAAATAATCATCTTCACGCATTGGTGCAAATCCTTTATTAGGAACCCAAGCAGCCAGAATATGGTATCCAGGATATAGTTTATCAGGTTTCAAGAGTCCATGGGGATCTTCGATCAGGTCCTCAAGAGGAAAAATATGCCACTATCGAGCTGGCTTAGTACCTAATAACGTTAACCCAAACTTCACTCTTAACTGTTGTGTTCGTGGCATCTATGATATAGTTCTTCAGCAACTCTCCATCTTTTGTGCTCACTATCACAATCGGCATGTAGACGTAGTCTTGTTGGAGAAATTCTGCATCGTCTTCCCTGAAGATGGCCCCATTAGCTCCAGCAATGTCTGGCTCATATCGGAGAGACTGTGATGACTCATCATCGTAGTCACAGAAGAGGAACTTTCCTGCAACATCTTTGGGGTCTAAGAAGTTCCAAGCACAAACTTCTTTGCCTCGATTTCCCTGTCCGAATTATACAGTAAAAACAATTTCCTTCTCGCTCGTATGCTTCCATGATCTTTGCCTTTAATTTTTCTATTTCCTCCTCAGTCCACTGTAATCCATGCAACCATATCCAAATGCAGATAAGCATGCCATAAGTTGGTAAAGGCCTCAATAGTATTTATAATAAAGGAGAGGTCACATGAATTCCTTGCTTTTTCTTGTTTGCATTTCGATTTGAGACAGCACACTAACAGCCTGAAAACAAAGAAGTGAATATGGCATTCAGAGCATCTGAACTAAGCGTTTGCCCCAAAATGCACCAATTCTATAAAATATGAAAAGGGCCTTGCCAGAACAAATGTAATTTTTGCACAGGATGGATGGAGATACGGTCAATATTAATGTCGATATGGTATTTTTTATATATCTAATTGCTCAAATCAAAGTGATGGCACAAGATTTTATTGACATCTTGATCATATCCGAGGAGTGAAGAGGCCGCCTGAGGACAACCCATCACAGATATTTTGGCATTTGGCCAAAGGAACAAGAAACTGGGACTGCATGCACGACCACACATTGCATAATTTCCAGCACCAAAACTTCCACCAACAATGATGGTTACCTTGGGGACCTGCACAGGTATTTTTATTTGCAAAAGTTCAGGTGTAAATAAATTTTCTTCCCATGATTTCTTCAATTTCTCAGTGGATCATGAGATGTAATGATGGAAAAAGAGAGCTTTGCAATTGTATGAGAGTACAATGACATAAGATTAGAATGAGTGTAAGGAGTAAAACTTTCGTGAGCTGCTAGATCAATTTTACTTTTCAAAGTGAAAACAGAAAAGAAATGCTTGAAGCAAAGCAGCCCATCTTACATACCAATGATGAAATATAAAATGTTTATATTTCCCAGCTTTAGTTGTCCAGAAATCCTAAAACATGAAATAAAGAAATGGATGTATAATGAGTACTTTTTCATGCTTAAAAAAACAATGAATAGTTTTACAATTGCCTTTTCTATCTAACTGGTGATATGTGTTCTCAGAAGACATTGACTTGACCTGCTGCCAAGTCTGTAAGAGTAGTGCTACAGCTTTCTTGCAAACCATGATTGTTGATCGAGGCAAACAATGATCGCCTCAAACAGAGAGCATACTGGAGGGAGATTGTGGAGAGCCAGTTTCAAGTAAAAAGCTTCTACTACAATACGACCTCGATGTGCTTGAAGAGGAAGCCAGATATCTTCCATCCCCACTCTGAAAAATAGCATCACTCTTGTTTGATTTTTCCTTACTTATTCTTCCTCCTCCTTCACTTCCTTCACACTCTTCATCTTCCACAGCTCGCACAAATTCACTATGCATTGGGTCTGAACTCTCATACAAAAGCCTAAGGACTTGCTTGATTGAAGGCCTTGCCCGGCCTTCCTTCTGTGTGCACCATCTCACAATAGTCACAATAGCTTGTAGCTGGTCCAAGTCAAAGGAATCCCTGATGCGTGGATCCACTAACTCCGGTAGCCTTGAATCTGATGCCATGAATATTTGAGACCACTCCACCAAATTCTTGCTCTCCTGTATTGCTCGTCTTGCAGTCACTATCTCCAACAGTACCACACCATAGCTATATATATCACTTTTCTCGGTGAGCTCTTGGGTGACCACATACTCAGGATCCATGTAACCTGAAAATCATTGTGTACTCAGGCCTCTTAGTACAGTGAACTAGCAAATATTTACAGTAGAACACAAATATTGTTTTCCTGGACCTGGAGTTCCACGGATATCGGTATCTACTGGTTCAAAGAATATAGAACCATCTTTTGAAGCATGGGCAAGGCCAAAATCTGCAACCTGGAAAATAAAATGGTGTGAAGGAGACACTGTAAAAGATAAACCGCTGATAGGTATGATTTTGCAGGACACACTCTTGCAAGAAAAACCCAGTCCTTCAATTTTTTTAATTTTTCGTAGTCCGAAATTTTTTTGAAATAGAAGTACTATCATTCTGAGTGTATAATTGAGAAATACACTATGGGCCATGAAAGAAATAAACTCACAAGAGCAACAAGGCAGTAAATCAATACACTACCTTAGCAACAAAATTTTCATCCAATAAAATGTTGCTTGATTTTATGTCCCTGTGGCACAGAGGTGGATCGCAATAAAAGTGGAGGTACTCCTGCAAGTAAGAATAAGAAATGAGGAGGGGAAAATAATTCATGTAAATGAGCCAAAGGTCTGAAACCAAACCACTGGTAAGCCACTGTTTCTGTTCATTACCAGAGCATTAGCCACGTCAATTGCAATCTGGATTCTGATATGCCAACTCAGAGGACTTCCAGGGGCTGCAAACAGGATGTTAAATCAATTCAGAATACAAGGCCGCCAAATGAGTTCCCCCAATATAAGAAACCACTAATTTCTATAACCAATAGAATTTGAATCCATGAATCTTCTGGAGAAAAAATTTTCTTTGTTAAATGAAGGCATGGATTGCAAGTGCATGTGCACACACCAAAGAGATATTTTCTCTTGTGAACAGCACCACAAAAATTTATTTCCAATGGAACACAAACTAGAAAGAAAGAGTAAGCACCACATCAAATGGACTAGAAATAGTATAATGAAAATGAAGAGACGTACAATGAAGATGATCCTTTAGGCTTCCATTTGCCATATGCTCATACACGAGGAACCTGCCGAACAACCAAAGAGTATTTGATTTTGCAGTTAGAGAAATCATAATCTCACACAAAACCAGATGATTAGAAAAAGTTTACGCAGAGTTTGTGAATGTTCAAATCTGCCCTCGTGTTCATTATATTAAACCCATGCAAAAGTAATGTCATGGCACACATTGAGCACATACACACATCACATTGAAATGACCTCAATTTCCTACTCGTTAATTATTACAAAACATTTAGTAACACTTACAAAGAACACCACAAGACTGCTTGCATTAAGCCATGGCATACAAACATTTACATGGACCACAAGGAAACACTCACCAAGTCCTAGTTTTGCTTGCAAGATAAGATGGGGCCAATCATAAAATACTTGAACGTAGTGGTAAACTACCTCTCATTCTTTTTTATGCAAAAGCCTCTTAGAGCAACAAGATGGCAGTGGTGCAGTCTAGCGAGTAATTCTATCTCTCTGCAGAACTCCTGTTCTCCCTGCTCTGAAACCTTGTTCATCCGCTTCACTGCTGCCACTAACCCGTCACTAAATTCAGCTTTATATACAGTTCCAAATCCTCCCTGTCCAATGATTGTATTGAAGTTATCTGTTGCCTTCATTGTCTCCTTGTAGCTGAATTTTCGTAGCATTGATGCAGGCCCTGCACATGACAGCCACCCCCACCCCAAACAACCCAAAGCTATGAATTAATTAATGAAAATTGCAATTTTAATGAACACCAGCATGAAGATAGCACATAACCAAGAAAACCCAGAATCACACCTTGAAATTTCCTTGTAGGCCTAGGAGGTGGGAAGGCTCTTGAAAAGGTCTTATTTATATTCTCAGATTCCTCTATTTCTCTGTTTTTCCTACGAATAAGAAATATCAAGACTATCAGCATCACAAGGGAACCTGCTATGACCGCAATGCCAATAATTGGAACTAATGTCAGATGGTATGGGTGGTGGTTTGCTTTTAGGGGTAGTCCCAGCATAGCTTGTTTCGGGCCAGCAGCTGTTAATGGATTTGGAGGAGCTTCAGGAATGACTGCAGATGGAGGTGGCTCTGAAACACCCAAAAAAAAAAAAAAACTGAGTTAAGTGGTTGGATAACAGAACATAGAACAAGAACTACAGATGAAATCACTTCCCGTGATGTGAGACAGTTCAGATAACATCTTCCTGGCTAAGAAACGACAATTAACTCATAGTAAATATATAATATCCTGCATCTAGAAGGTTATAGCATGAAAAATAACAGGCTAAGGGTCTGACTGACGCAATATTTTGGGAAAATTACTTTGCCCTTTTCCAGGATAATCTGTGTATTCTCATTCTTCTTAAAAGAACTGCATTTAACATAGTCCATTTACCCTTTATGTGGAGTTTCTTCCCTAAGTGAATATGTGGACTTCTTATACTTCGATTATCTGAACCATTATCTTAATTTCACAACATGCAACATTGATTCAAATTTCACACTGTAAATAACAAAAGAATGCAAAACTAGCAAAGGGCCACATACTCGACACAAGCAAGAAATCAGTAAACACATGAAGCAGAAAACTACTCATACCTAAAGGGATGTTGAGCCCTTGAACTCCGAAGAAACAGCTTGCAATTTCTACTGCTGAAGCATCATCAAATTGGCTTGCAAGTGCAATAAAAGTTGCATCGCGGCAGGTACTCAATGTCAGATTATTATCTGTTCCCACCAGATGATGAAGGTATATAATGCCAGCATTTAAACACCTCTTGCAGTCACTTTCTAACAAAAGGGGAAGTCTGCAATTTTGTGCAACGTCCACGAATTTTGGAGATCCCAACATCTGAGTGACAGTTGATAGACCCTTACACTCATAAGTCACTGGAATTTTTGTCCCAAACCCACAAAAAACAGTTGCATCACTTGGAACTCCATACAGTTGCATGGTTTGAGAAATGGAATTAAGACATATATCAGATAGATTCGAGGCAACCCCTAGATTGCTAGTTGCATTTGCATAACGAGCAATGGAAACAGCAATAAAAGTATTAATATAGCGGCAGCACTTTCCTCTTGCATCTTTACTAGAGCACATAGAGGCTGCTAACGTAAAATTTGATCCACTCAGATCTAAGGGGCAATCTGCAGAAGTAACAGGTGTTGTTGTGAATCAAAATGACCATTTTTCAACAAAAAAAGAAGAAGAAAGCATCACCAAAATAATAGACTTTTGATTGTTTACTTGGGAGTTCGAAATAACACAACAATATCTTCAATGTGGACAATCTCTAAATTTGACAGCATTGTGACAGTATAGCTATAGTATGATTATTAGCACTAACCCAGTTACATACAAACCATAACCATAAAAACAAAACTGCTCATGAAATCCCAAGAGTCTCAAGAATCAAACACGTCGGATATGCTCAATAATGTCAAAACAAAGCAATTATTCACTAAGAAAAACAATAACACCTCAAAGAATTCAAGCTAGAAACCAAAACCCTCTTCCAAAAGTCCTCCCTTTTCACAAAATAATCACTCGCAGTAAAGAATAAAACAATCAATAGAATGCAAGTAACTTCCTTTCTCAATCCAAACAAAAACACAAATATCAAAAGTTTACATCTTTATGAAACAGAAAAGAAATGCTAATTAAATGGTACTAACCTGCCATTGTTAAATGCAGAAGCATTGCAATAAATGCAAGTAAACCCAACAACAACAAGGCATATCTATACACCACCATTGCCAAGACCAAGAAGGAAATCTTGAAGCTAGAAAGAGAGAGAAAAGAGAAGGGAGGCCTTGAAAACAGAAGCTGAGTATGTTTGGTGCATTTTAAGAGACAACACTGTTCATTCACAGAGGGAAGAATACTGACTGAGGTCTAGAGAGAGTGACTCGTGTGTAAATACAGTTTAGTGATGTGGCTTTTTGCTATATGGGAAATGGCAAAGGCTAATTTCTAATCTTAATGCGCATAATCAAGAAGCGAGTCCATGCCTCCATGGTCACCTTGTTCTGGTTCAGGGTCGTGCGTGTCAAGTGGTCAGTGGTTTCACTATGGTCCAGTAAGCGGGCGAGCTATGAAATAGCGGGTTTTGGAAGTTGGGTATAAATTGAGCTGCATTTGTTGTGCTAGTCATCAACGTGACTGCTTGGACCACAAGAAATCTAGTTCATCTAGATCTCGTGAAAAAATTATTATAATTTATAATAAATTATAAAGTTAAAATTTTAATTAGTTTAATATTTAAAAAAAAATTAAAAAAATATATAGAAAAATATTATAATAATTTATAGTGTTTCATAAGAAAATCTATAATTATAATTTTTAACTAGTTCAATATTAAAAATAATAAAATCAATAAAAATAATTTAAAAAAATTATAATAAAAAAATATTGTAGTGGAACACTGTAGTAATCTATAGTATTTAAAAAAAAATTACGAAACTAGATTCTTAATCAGCTTAATATGAATAAAAAAAATTATAAAAAATAAAAAAACCATGTAAAAAATACTATAACAATCCACAGTGTTTTAAAAAAATACAAAACTAAATTTTTAACCAGTTTCATATTAAAAAAATAAAATTAGCAAAAATAATTCTAAAAAAACAAAAAATTAAAAAAAAACAAAAAAAATAGAAAAAAAACATGTGGGAAAAATTAAAGTTGAATTATCAACCAGCTCAATATTAAAAAAAATCAATAAAGATAATTTAAAAAAAACATATAGCAAAACAAAAATCATATAGAGAAACATTCTAATAACCTATAGTATTTTAAATAAAAAAACTACAAAGCAAAATCGATAAAAATCATTTTAGAAAAAAAAAATCATAAAAAAATCATATATGAAAACATTGTAGTAATCCATAATATTTTAAAGAAAAAAACTACAAAACTAAATTTTCAACCAGTTTAATATTAAAAAAATTCAAAAAAAAATAATTTAAAAAAAAAACATAAAAACAAAAAGGAATAAAAAAAAAAGATAACTTGAAAAAAAAACATATAAAGCCAAATATATATATATAAGGTTATAAAAGCTACATTACTTTCCCATGCTGTTTTTAAAGTAATATTTCAATTGGTAAAGGTAGAAAGTGAATTTGAAGGTAGAAAGTGAATTTGCCCATTTCAACTAGCAAGATGTAATGATAGTTCTTTTTCATGGAAATGAAATAGGATGAACTCAAAAGTGACATTAGACTGTGTTCTATTGCTTTAGACTACACTGTATACTATTCCCCGCCATGTGGAGTTACTTTTCTCAGAATAAAACAAGAAGGAAAATCCACCCAAGCTTCTTGAATCAGATTTGGACATTGGTATATTCGTCTTAAGGATATGAAAATCCTCAACCAAACAATACTGCGTCCACAACATGGAAATTCTTGAATATTGCATGAATGAGCACCGGATCTCTTAGGATAGACCCACGATTTCTCCTCGCAAGATGAGCACGAAGGAAGCAGCAGCAGCAGCCCAGAAGCATGTCTGCTCGTGTGAGTGATGGGCCAGTGGGCAAGGATCCTTTTGGAGTTATATATATAAATCTCCAATACGGACAAAAGGGCAGCTCAATAATGATATATAAAGAAATGCCATCACTAATTGCAAGCCCACATTGATATATAATATGCCAAGCATGCGATGCTCCATTGATAGTGATGCTACATGCTGCAACTGTTGTTTCTTTTGTCTGGTGGGGAACGTTGAGGATTTTTTTAAAAGCATTTTAGTAGATAAAGTGACATTTTAATTCAGTTTGGAAAGCTTTGGTGGGAAACGAGTAGGATTATTGGTGTTATTTCAACCTTTTAGCCTTGCAATCCACGCTTAGAATTTTGCCGAGTTCCACTTTTGAGTAGGGTGACGCGAGCTTAGTTGTTGCTGCACTCTATCTATCTATCTATCTATTTAATTGTGGGTTTTCTTTAAAAGAAATATGAGCATAATTATCGCAAAATAACACTATCCGAAAATTTTTAATGAAATAACACACTTTCTATTTTATCATATTTTTTAAATGAAATATACTAAATATTGTTATTTTCAATCATGATAAGTTAATTATTGTAATTTAAAAACAAGATAACTTAACATGTTTTTGTAAAATTTAAATTTCATCCCAAATTAAAAAACACAAATAAATACAGGTTTTTTTTTTGAAAAATCAACTTCCATAACCTTCATCTCTTTTAAAAAACTCACCAATCACTTGTTTTTTTTACTCTTAAAACATAAAAATAAAATATAATTTATTTTAGTTTTTAAGCATCCTATGATATTTTTCTTTTCAAAATCCACTCTCATTATTGCCACCTTTGCCCTCGCCATCCTAGCCTTTTTTTAGTCTTGCAAGTATGATAAATACATTATATTAATTTAAATTTATATTTGATTTAGTTGAAATAAAATCATTGTTTTGGATTTTTTTTTAATTAGTGATAAATTAGTTATGAATATCATCAATTATGTTGATTTAATATAGTTGAATATGAAAATAAATAAAATTAATTATGAATTTATTATTTCAATAAATTATATGTGCGTTGAATTATGGATAAGTTGTTAAATTTAATATCTTCTTTAAACTTTTTTTGATTTTCTATGAATTTGAATTTGATTTAATGCAAGTAAGCATGAAAATATCAATTAGATTTGATATCATCAATTATATTTAATTTTGATCAATTATGCACTAAATTGAATTTTAGGAATTTGTTCTGAATTTGTTATGAATTTCAGCAATAAAAGTTGGAGTAATGCAATTTAGCTAAAATTACATCCAATTGACCGAAATCTGATTTTATTTTTATAAAATATCTTATAACATATTTATGTTATGTCATTATAGTGATATTATTAATTCAAATGTGAGTAGTAGTATCACATACAATAACAAGAGTAGTTTGTTGTTAAATGGTAATTTAAGCATGTTTATGCGAAAATGAAAAAAATTATTTCTCATGGACTCGAGTGGAATTATAATGATATTAATATTAAAATAACTTAAAGGTGTCAAAATGGTAAACATTAGTATTACCTTGTATCGATTATATGTGATGGCAATTTCATTAATTCATTTATCTAAAATGGATTGAATATGATGATATTGTATGTGAATAGTCAACCAAAATCTTTGTGTGTCCTAACTTCTAGTCAAATATGTATAAGCGCTTCATAATCTACTGGTTCTTCAAAGTCAATTAGTAGAGGAAAAAATAATTTATTGTCTGATGATTTGCTACAAAGGATTAATGATACTATGTTTGACAGTCCATTTACTAATCAATAAAGATTTGATCATTATGAGCCTTGTGACAATGAAAATGATAAAACATTAGACCTGAATGTAATAGTATATTTTGATAATGATTTTGATGATGGTGTTGATGATGATATAATACCTTATATTCCTAAATTTAGAGATGCTTCTAGGTCTACTTTTATTATTTTTCAAAATTTGGCACTTAGTCATAGAAGTTTGTCAGAAGGCTCTAATTTAGCGGTTAGACAAATATTTAATGGTAAAAATAAATAAATTAATTCAGCTAAATATTGACACATTGCACATTCGGTTGAGTATCAAGTCCAACAATCAAACTTGATATTTGTTCAATTACAATATATGTAAGTACCTGAATGTAAGAGTATTTACATGGAAGATATCATAAAAGGTCGGATTCCATTAAGATAGAAAAATTTAAAAGGCCATATATATATACCTTGATTTTTATCTAAGAAAATCATCATCAACTCAATACGAATTTAATTAATAATGTTATATCAACCATTATGATGGATAGTCTTTTAATGATGGTTACAAACATACAAAATGAGATAAAATTGCATTACAAGTATAAAATATCATATGACAAGCATGAGTTGCAAAACAGAAAGTGCTTGAGCATTTATTTGGTTCATATGAGGAGTCATTTAAACAATTACATAGGTTGTTATTGTCAATAAAAAAATCAAATCCTAGAATTGTTGTTGATTAAATGCATAAAGAAAATCTTAATGGTAGTACAATGATTTTTTGGAGTTTTTTTTTTATTATTTAGAGCTTATATAGATCACATATCAGTGTTTATGACACACATTTATATGGGCAATATGATGGAAAGTTATTGATTGCAATTGTTTTTTAGGTAAATAATAGGATATTCCCATTGACTTTTATCATTGTTAATGAGAAAAATAATTTTAATTGAAGATAACTTTTGTTTTGCTTACATAGATCTGTTACTAATTATAGAACATGTATATAGATAATATCAAATAAACATGTAGGTATAAAGAATGAAGCAGTGGAAATTTAGTGTGAAACTATAGGATACCATTAGTATTATACTTGATAATTTATTAGAAACTTCAATCATAAATTCAAAGACTCATCTACAAAAAAAAATTTAATAAGGATGTGTTATGAATTATCAAGGCACAAATTTGATTTATGATATGAAACAATGTGTAAGTTGGACCTAATATATCAAGAATGGCTTAAAAGGAAATCAAAAGAAAAATGGGCATTATGTTACCATGGTGGTCACCATTATGGTAACATGACAACTAATCTTTTAGAATCATTTAATCATTTTTTTTTCTTAAAAAATGTTGATGCAATGCCCATTTTAGCTTTAGTGCAATTGATATTTTATAGATGTAATAATTATTAGATTAAATAGAGACAAGAAGCAAATGATTTTATTCAATGTGGAATAATTTTCCCCTATCAATTTAGGTTGAATTGATAAAAGTAAGGATAAATCAAGAGATTATACTACAATGGTTTTTTACTCTAAACAACAGGTTTTCCAAGTCAACACCTCTATTAAATCAAATGTTGTAAAATAAGTCAAATGGGCACTCATTTTGAATGATAGAACATTCATATATGGTTAATGATAAACATTTCAACATCCATTTCACATGTTTTGCATGTTGTGTTGAGAATCACTTAGCTTTACATGGTTTGTTGATGATGATTATATGGTTTTTATTTATAGATTAATATATGGCATAGCATTCCATTTACCAGACAAGTTAAAATTAAGTGATTACGCGTGATCCAAAGTTGACATAGACTCATTTAGATGGAAACTCGTGTATGATCAACAAATATCTACTCATTTGCATAATAAGATGCATGCAATAGAGGGTAATGCATATTACAGATGATATGAAAAAAACATGTCATGATATTAAAATATATCCTCTTTAACAATGTATGTATGATAAAAATAAATATAATTTAAAATATATTATGATATTTTTCCTAAGAATATTAAATTTATCTAATCTCACATTAACCATGATTTAGAATAGTAGTTTCACAAGAAAATTATGATTCTGAATCACAGGTATGATGTATATATAAGCACAACTCTTTTTTTCCATCACCTCCATTTCTAAAAAACAAAAAACCTTAGAACCTGAAAAAACCCCAAGAGAAAACAACATTTAAAACGCCTAAAACATTGTCCAATCCTCCATCAAAACACCAAAATCATCTTCCCCTTGTCTCCATAAGTATTTCAATTGTTTTTTTGTTGCAAATCATCAACCAAGCTTATATGTTCATCCAAGCCGTCATCACCAACACTACTAGCCACCTACACATCATAAAAGCAAGGTAAAACATTTATATTGCCTGTTAGTTTGATGAGTTTAATTATTGAGTTAATAAATTTTATGTTTCGATTTAACTTGGTATTTTGTTGTGTTTGATAGTTAGATTACTTTAGGTTTTGAATGTTGCAATTATGCGTTGTTAATACAATTAATGTTATTTATGGAATCAATTAGACTTGAAATAGAGAAATTAGGGTTTAAATTGATTATTAGGTTAGTTGTTATATTTAATTACATTGTTTGAATTGATATCAATTTTATTTTAATTGATGTAATTTTATAGGCTTTTAATCAATTGATTTTATTAATAAAGTAACGGTCGGAATCGTAGTAACTTTAGTTATCATTGAATTTTTGTATAAATTATCATAATTGTAGATTCTATTGAATTGAGATCATTTCCTTCTTAATTATTATTCAATTGTTGCAATTTAATTTTTAATTACAAAAATTTTTCAATTGATAAGCTGTAATAAGTATTTTTATTTTATATAATGTCTTCAAATTTCTTTATATTGTGTTATTATAATGGCATTGTTGTTCCTGATACAAATAATAATATCACTTATATTGGCAAAAGTACCGTGTTTTTTAATGGTACTAGAAGCATGTCATTTGAAGATATCAAAAACGATATACACAAAAGACTTAAGTTGAATTATAATGATATTGAAATAGATATCACTTGGAGGTTAGATAGTTGCTATATCTTTGTGATCTTGATGACGATGATGATCACTTGGAGGTTAGATAGTTGCTATATAATGGTCGATGACGTGTTGCGATTAATCTTTGTGATGTTGATGACGATGACGATGGTTTTGCTTGTTATTATATATCTTCTGGGCTCGATACACTATTAGAAGAGATATTAAACCTAAATGATGTTGTTTTAGAAGATGAGACTATATAGATAGATGAAGTTGTATTATTGATAAAGCTAGTCCATTCACTTGTTATCGTAGAAGATATAAATAGGCTTGGGTGTATTATTATATTGTATATAATTATGTTATGTTATTTTTTTAGTGAAGAGTTATTTTTATTATTACTAATTTTGTAATATTGCTTTTGTTAATTGTTATTTTGATTTTAAAATTGTTTTATATATCATGTATTTTCATACTTGATTTATATAAGCATGATTTAATACTATTAAAAAATAGATAAAGATGTAAACAAGTTGTTTAAAATTAGAAATTATCCATTAAAAAATTAAAAAAATACAAAAATAAAAATAATATTTAAAAAACAAACTCATCAATTTGAGATTATAATTAACAAATAAAAATAATATTAAAATATCATACTTTAAATTATAAGTTTAAGATTTAATAATTTATGGACTTGTTTGACTTTTAATTGTGATGGTTTAGATTTAACTTTTCATGAAAATTAAGTGTGGGTAACAACTGTTGTTTTTATTAATTGTTCTAAACGATCACTTATGATAATAACAGTTATTTAATAAAACAATAATGAAAATAATAGTTATTTATAACTGTTATTATTATTAACAATTATTAATAAAACCATATTTTCAATAATAATTAAATTAAAATTATACTATTTTTTAAATATTTTATTTTATATGTTATATTTTAAAATTTTTTATCAATCAAAGCTAGTTTGTAACCCAAAAAAAAACCCACCGTTCATGCCCTCTCGATACTTTACGGCCCCCCTCCCCAGTCCTTCCCATCTGTCCAGGCTCGAACCACGAGCATCATTAGTGACAATACTTGCCATGAATGCTTGGCTTCTAGTGAGGCGATGTACTGCATCCACCTACAATATTCAAATTTCTTCAAACTCATCTAACGGACTGTTTATTAAAAAAAAAACTTTAATTTTTTTTTTTTTACTATTTTCACATAATTAATATTAAAAATATATTTTTTAATATATTTTTAAACAAAAATTACTTTAAAACATATCATCCTAAACAATACCCATTACAAAAAAGAAAAAAAGAAAAACAAGAGCAGAAAGCGTATTAAAGTGAAAAGCAGAAAGCGTATTAAAGTAACCAAAAGCTGCATCCGTAAGATGACTAAAACTAGATTTATTATTATTATTTTGTTATAATGGTTAATTTGTCTGATAATTCAGTATAGTTAACAAGGCCTCAGGCTGTCGATTGCTTTACCACAATGAAAATTGCAAAATTCTCGGACGCGCACTTCCTTCTCAACAGATACCTCAACGAGTCCTTTGGTTTTTACATTTAAAACAAAATTATTATTTTTATTTTCAAATCATTTTAATATATTAATATTAAAAATAATTTTTAAAAAATTAAAAAATATTATATTAATATGCGTACAAATAACAACAATTAAAATTATCTCAAACAGGTTGTTATGAACGGGAGAGCTTTCTTGGGTGGTATAAATTGCTACACTTTTAATATTCAAGATTTAATTTGACCATTTATTAAATTTTTCTTTACATATTTATTTAAAAACTAGAAAAAAATCATAAAAAAATTTATAAGTATTTAATATAATATATTTGAGAGTATGCTTATGATTATTTTTTAAAATATTTTTTACTTAAAAAAATATATCAATAATATTTTTTTTAAAAAAATAATATTAAAAATATATAAATTTAAAATTAAAAAAAATTAAATTTTTTTTTGAATATTAAAAATATATTAATTTAAAGTTAAGAAAATTTAATTTTTTTTTAAAATACTGTACCAATCACGCCGTTATTCGCTAATGATTTCCAGCCCCCACGAGTCCAAACATCATAATTGCTCACCGAACGCTTCTTTCCAACTTCCATTGTTTTTATTAATGTTTTGTCTTCAAACCAGATCAGACGAAACACACCCAAACCACCAATAATGCAATTGCAGGCAAGCAGTTAGCAGCCCTATTGTTCTGCTCTCTTTTCCTTCTCATATTCTTCTGCTTTCATTGAAACTAACTCTCTACTTTCAATCACAGAGATCCATCCTCATTGCCTCTCTTTTCACCTCAGCTTTTCTCCTCGGTTTCTCCACTGCTGTCAAGGTGGGCTTTCATCAAAACTCTTTTCTCGATCTTCTTCGTTAATCTTTTATTTTCCCAGTCATGTTTTCTCTCCTCTAATTATGACCAGGAGGGGCAAACTTGTGTGGTAGACAGCAACTGCAACTCAGGTCTCCACTGTGAGACTTGTGTAGCAAATGGAAATGTAAGACCACGTTGCACCAGAATCCAACCCTTAATTCCTACTTCAAAGGTCAGTACAAATTCATTGATTCCCATATCAATTCTGAACTTAAGTGTGTGCGTCGTAAACATGGGCAGTTAAACTCGTGTGTGCATTAGCTTATGTTCTTGTGTTTGGTTCCATTAGGAGAAGGGATTGCCGTTTAATCAGTATACGTGGCTAACAACTCACAACTCGTTTGCCAAGCTGGGAGACAGGTCTGCAACAGGGTCCATTATTCTAGCTCCCACGAATCAGCAAGACACGGTTACTAGTCAGCTTAATGTATGTTGTTTTCTTTCCCTGATCTCTGTTTGGTTACTGAGAAAATCTTGAAAGGAAAAAAACAAGTCTTTACATGAAACACGGATCCTGGGTGATATTGTTGCTTGCCGTACGAATGTTGGGTCCAGTTGCTTTAAAGTAAAGCTTTTGATGAAAAAGAAAGGAAACGGCAACACTTTCGAATGCTTTTTTACTAAAAGCTGTGAAGCTTTGATATATTGGTCAGAAAGTTCAAAATGTGTACTTGTTTGTTTTTTATTTTAAAAAATTTATTTAAAAAATTTAAATTATTTATTTATTTATTTTTTTTTATATATTTTGATATATTAGTGTTAAAAATAATTTTTAAAAAATTAATTTAATATATTTTTTAAATAAAGAATATATAAAAAAACAACCAAAATATATTTTCAAACACGCTATGAAGCATGAAGCGTGTGGTGCGAGTAGTCTTATGATTAGGCTTCGCCGTTTTATCTCTATGGTTTACCATCTTTTACTATTTATATATTTAATTACTTATTCCGCTACAAGTCATTGGATCTGAAGAAGGGCAATATTGACCCCATATGAGCTCCATGCCCATTGCCCTCTTTATTTATTTATTTATGGTTGTAACATTGGAGTTATCTTAACTAAAACCGAGGAGCAAAAGACACAATATCAAGCAGCATGTGTATTTTATAATGTGTCAATCTGAAAGACTGATTTTACTTTTCGATGAGCAAAATAGCATGGATCTAGGGGTATGATGGTATTTTTCATGGAACATATTAGTTATTTCTTGAAACAAAGAAGCTAGATAGTAATTACGTGTTTTTGTTATAGTATAATTATTTAATTACCTTTAAAAAATAAAAAAAATCATTTATGTCAAAAGGCTTCCAAGTCTTTGATTTATTTTTAGCAAGTTACTTTATTATCCTGGGAAATTAAAAACAAATGTCTTTGATTTAAGGGTTTTTTTGTTATTTGATAGTTATTTAGTATTTTTATGGGTAATAGAATAATTTAATAAATAAAAAATTAAAAAAATACACAAAATAGTGTTAGTTGCCTTTAAATGACAAATGCGACGCTGTTTTATAGCCAAAACCGTGATTCCAGGACGGCTTTTGAAGTGTCTTGGTGTTCTCTCATGGATTAGCGGCACATGTAACATTATAGCAGCTAGTGTGATATATGTTGCCTTTTGTTTTATTTTTTTCCCCTTTCTCCTACTCAATTAAAAAAATAAAAAATAAAATTTGTTGTTTTTAAGATTTCATCCCTATTCTCTTTATTATAATTTTTAAAATTTAGAATACTTTATCAAATTAAAAGGTTTTTTCAATTTTATACTTATTCTCTTTGTTGCAATTTTTTTTTTTTAGTTTAGAATAGTTTATTAAATTAAGAATTGTTTTCAATGTCATCCACAATTGATATTTTCATATATCATATTTGATTTCTATTTTTTTAATTATTATTTTTTTAGATGGTTTTTTCTGTCAAAATTTTTTTTTTTATTGTTGTATTTTTTTTACCTTGCAAGATGTTTTTAGATTGATTTATTATTATTATTATTATTATTATTTTATCTTTCAATATTTAATTAGCCGAGTGTTTAGTTTCTTAGTTGAATTCGAGTTTAAATTTAATAGTTTGTGGATTTAAAAGATTAACCTTGATTTACAAAGTTGACACAAGTTTCTTTGATTTTTTTTTCCATCCCCTAGCATTTTCTTATTTTTTAATTAACTTTCTATGGTATTTTTTAATCATTTTGAAAATAACACGGGTTGTCTTGGATTTTTTTCTTTATTGAATTTAGCTTTTTTGAAGAAATTTTATTTTTAAATTGAATTAAATTGATTGATTTTATCCTCCTACAATTATTTTTTTAGGTGTTGAGCTCCTAGATTGAGCTCGGGTTAAGAATTTAATGACTTGCGGATTTAAGAGTTTAACACGGGTTTATAAGGTTCACTCGGACTTGCTTTTTTTAATTTTTTTTTTTCATATTTCATCCTTTAACATTATTTTTTACTCTCTTTCTACATAATTCATCTTTCTTTTTAAAATAACAAGGGTTACATTGAGTTTTTTTTTTTTTAGTTTTTGTTAAATTTTTCTTTTTTAAAAGGAATTTTATTTTTTAATCCTCTAACATTTGATCTGAGTCAATAGCTGAAGGAATTTTTTTAATTATTTTTTTGAAAATTGATATTCTTTGTTATTGTATCTTTTATTTTTATAAAATTATCTTAATATCATATCTTAGGTTATGAATTCAACAGGTTTAGCTTAGGTCTTTTTTTTTACTGCTTTTTTAATCTTTTTTGTTCTCGAGTCAATGATCAAAATCTTAGAATTTTTTTTTAAAAATAAATTGACATATTCTTGACATCTTTTCTACAATACAAAAAAAATAATAAGCTCGTGGTATAACACGAATCACCTATTTAGTATAAACTATTTTGTTTGGGTATAATCAGAATGACAACAATAGCAATACTTCATTAATGTTTGACAACTTTAACTTGTAAGAAATTTAAATATTTATATTTTATTCATTAAATTTTGGGTATTTATTTGAATATTTATTGTTCAACTATTATTTATTACTTAACAAAAAATAAAAATATATATAAATGTATATCTCGGGTACATTTGGATTGGATTTTGGATAGAGTTTGACAATATTTATATCTTATTCATTACCATTTTGTCCCGGGATGAATTAGGTGTCTATTGACTCCTATCATCGTGTCTGATCTCATTTTTGTATAAGAAACAAAGGGTATTTGTGCAGGATGTCATGGAATCCTGAGGAATCCTCCATGATGCGCATTGAAATGGCCCCTTCAATGGACATTTTTAAAATATACGTGTACTTATTTGTTCACGTGATTCGTAAGTTAATGGTGAGGTAAACTATTGGTCTTGGCTTCGAAGTCCGCTGGAACAGGTTTAGTCTATGCTAATAAAAAGCAGAGGGATCCCAGTTTGCTAATGACCCTCTAATAAGAACTTAGCTTAGGGGGTGCAGATAATAATGGTGATGGTGCTCTGATGCAGCAGTTGCTCATAGCTATTGTCTAGCAGATATGAGTGTTACGAAACAGATGAGTGAATAAAACAAGAACTCTTCATTATATATTCCTAATTCCTTTAGTAGACAGTACACCAGATATTCAAAAGTAAATGAATTATACAAGAAGAGAACTGTGGCTCACATTGATTTTTGATTATCAAATAATTATGTAATTTCAAATCACTGTGGCCATTAATTCAAATAATTGGATATTCGAAGCCACAGAGGAATTATTATAACAAAGAGGAGTTTTAGTTTGTCAGACAATTGCTTAACTGATGCTGATTTTGATTTTCTTCCTTTCTTTCTTTTTCTCTGAGGAACTGATCTATTATGCTTCTGTTGATTATGGTTTTCTTTTTTCTTTTTTTTTTAAAAAAACTAAAGTATACTTAAAAAGTGGTTTTCTCTTGCAGAATGGCATTAGAGGATTCATGCTTGATATGTATGACTTCCAGAATGACATTTGGTTGTGTCATTCGTTCGGAGGAAACTGCTACAACTTTACAGCTTTCGTAAGTTATCACAAGATACTGGGGCACCACATAAAATACATTCCATCCACCACAAAACTACTTAAGCTTTCATGAACAATCTTTAGTTTTCTGGTTTCTTGTAGCAACATTATTACAACAGCTAAATCTATTTTCAGATTTTGAAAAAAATGAGATCAAGCATTTCATTGGATTTTGGATATAGTGCCTGAACATTTATAGTTACATGTTTTACCTCCAAATGCAGCAACCAGCCATTAATGTTCTGAAAGAGATTCAAGCATTTCTTGAAGCCAACCCATCAGAAATTATCACCATTTTCATCGAGGACTATGTCACATCACCAAGAGGCTTGACTAAAGTGTTTGATGCTGCTGGCCTCAGGAAATACTGGTATCCTGTATCTCGGATGCCAAAAAATGGTGGCAAGTGGCCAACAGTTGATGATATGGTTCAGAAGAATCAGCGTTTAGTGGTTTTCACTTCAAAGTCCGCTAAGGAGGCCTCTGAAGGAATTGCCTATGAATGGAGATATATTGTAGAAAACCAATGTGAGTTCTGTTATTAGTATTATTATTATCCTGAATTAGAACAATTCAATGGCTAGAGAGAACAGATTAACCCTTATGGATGTGGAAATTGCAGATGGAGATGGTGGAATGATTGCTGGTTCATGTCCAAACCGTGCAGAATCACCTGCCCTGAACACGACATCAAGGTCACTAGTTTTAGTAAACCATTTTCCTGACGGGCCAGATATAACACAAGCCTGCAAGCATAATTCTGCTCCCTTAATGGATATGGTTAACACATGTTATCAGGCTGCGGGTAATCGGTGGCCTAACTTCATTGCAGTTGATTTTTATAAGGTATGTGCACTTCACTTTATCATTCATAATCTGTAAAAATACATGAAGACAGCAAAGCCCAGTTTTTAGCCATGATCAATTTTCATATGCGCATTTCAGAGGAGTGACGGCGGGGGGGCCCCAGCTGCTGTCGATGTCTCAAATGGTCATCTAGTTTGCGGATGCGGAAATATTGCCACTTGCAAGGTCTGCTTCAATCTACATCCATTTATCGCAAGTTCAGCCTTTTGACATTGATTTGATAAAAAGACCTGACTGGCATTTCTTTTATTTGCAGCCAAATATGACCTTTGGTGCATGTAACCTACCTGAGCCTAGCATCATCCCGGCTCCCGGAACTGTAGCAAATGATTCCAGCTCTGCGAATTTTGAAAAAAGACCAGTTCTAGGAAGGTGGTTGCCTGGGACAGTTCTAGTGGCCTTCTTCTTATCATTGTCAATTTAAATTATGTACCTGTCTGTCTTCTTCGGATGCTCTGACGACAGGAAAGATATGCCTTTCTAACCAATAGTAACCTGTACGCAATGGGATTTATGTGATAAAAAAGTAGGATATTCTGTTGTTCTACATTTGTTTATTTGGACACAACACTTGCTCAACTGTTACGGTTTTATTGAACATATCTGATGTACATTTTCCTTCCATACTGAAACAGAGAATTGTTTCCACTGATCGAATGTGAGTATAAAATCTATAACCATCGATGCTGGCTATTCTCTGCAATGTGGATGTGTTTTTGAAATAAAAATAAAAATGACATTGCATTCATGTGATTGTATTGTGGTGAGCTTGTTATTAGGAAATAAACCTTCCAAGACTGAATTTTTTCCTTGGACTACATCAAGACTTTTAATCCCTTGGTTCATACAAGCTCCATGCCTAGCACACCAGTAAGCACAGACATTCCCATCTCTACGTACATGCTTGAAGATCAACTCCCAAGGGCATTCCTCTCAACTAGAGAATAATATTGTGCTCTCTTTCAGAAATCGCCTATAAAAAGCAAAGTGTGTTCCATTTTATTTTGGGATTGGATTAGTTCCGATGACCGCCTGAGAAGCACTCATTTTGAGGGCTGATCCACGGGCCCACTCCAACACGCACTGAATTGCAACTTTTTCTAAAGCAAACCGCTGAACTTTTAGGCGTAACGTCACCGAGATTAGCTTATAACCCCAAAAAAGAGGTGGTTCGACTGCTTCTCCTCCCAATTTTTTTTTTTTGGTTAGAGGGCAACTTGAGAGTCTCTACAATATTAAAAAAGTGAAAGAGTCACCACCGTTGTCCCTTCAAACGAAGTGTGATTCACAGGGCGGTGCAGTAGAGTTTGAGTTAAGCACAGGATTCTCTTGGCACCGCACCTTGATCACCTTCCATAACCCTATTTCTCAAGGTTATTTGTATTTTTTTTTTTGTTAGTTAAGTGGTATGATTAAAAAATTAATATTTTTTAAATATAAAAATATTAAATTAATAAATAAATCAACAAGATTGAAATCAAATTATAAAAAAATTAACTATATAATAAAGATGATAATGACGACGACTTTGAGATGTAAGATTAATATAAAAATTAAATAATGATAAAAATAAATGTTAAGATTAGAGAATCTATTGATGATATTTAAACAAGTATAGTATAAACTCTTTTTATTACTCAACTGGAAACCACACAAAAAAAAAACCACATATTGACTTTGGTAATAATATCTATCTTTTTGTTTAGAGAAAACATCATTGCTAACATTAGAATTTGAACAAATTGTTTCCATGAAAGTTCTAGAAAATTATCTCAGCTTTCCAACAAAAAAAAATTCAATGCATTTGGACTTCTTGAACTTGAGATATGGGCTGAACATTGAATAGTATCTGGACTGCATGACAGATTCAAACTTCTCTTTTGATGCTAAGATTTGGACTTTCAAATGATGGAATTGAGTCTTGGACTCTCATGAATGCTTTAGGCCTATTTCATAGCTTTCTAGCCACATAAACCAAACTAAAATCCAAGATCTATAGCTTTATATATGACCCAATGACTGAACAATATTCCAGTTTAGATTGAACCAGTATCTCTTTTCTAAGCTTAGCTCTCTCTTTGTCTTCTCAATTTCAGTAGTTAAACTCATCAATTAATCATTTTATTTATGTGATAAGCCTGTATTTAAGATGAATATTTATCATAAATTAAAGGTATCTTATATTTACTATATATGTTGTTATAAAATATGCTCTAGTTAAGAAATTACTGATATTTCAAGTGCAAAATAATAATATAAAACCTTGATAAAAATACACTTTTAAGTACTAATTACTAGGTTAGTTATTTTGAGACAATAATGAAAAGGGATATTTAACTATAAGAGCTACCATCAAATTAGGTTATCTGCCTCTCAGATGACAACAATCCATTTAGCATGGCTAGTGGCAAAACATGATTTTTTAAAGGAGAGAGTAAATTATTAATAAATATTAGATATTATATATTATGTAGATATATGTTATATAGAGAAATTAATTTGAAACACACACACACACACACACTAATTTATCTCAAGTAAAATTAATTTAAAAATATTTTTAAAATGAGAAAACTTACATTATAATTGTTCTCTTTAAATTTTCATATTTTAAAACCACTTCATAATAAGATATTATTAATATTCTAATATAAAAATATTTTGATAAAAATAAAGAGGCAATTGCCCCTTTTGCTTTTATATGGCTCCGCTACTAAACATGACATTCAAAAGAAGATCATCTTCCCTTTCATTTTCAGGGTCTTTTTGAAATTGTAATAGTGGTTGCAATACAAAATACTTTTTGTTTAGACATGCATTAAAATCATAGTCTCAAATTTTATAGCCATGTTTTAACTTTATTTTTTAATGAAAAAGAAAAAAGCTTTAAATTAATTGTGTTCATACTACAATTTAAGTCATTATAGTTATTACAGACATCCTTAAATTTTCTTAAATGCAATTATAGATTTTCTAAATCTAAGTCATGAAAAGAAAGTAAAAGTTAAATGATGTCTGACTTAAAATTAAAATGATATGTATCAGGGGGAAAACTATGTATGATGGTGCACTTGTTCTTGTGGGATTCATATAGTGTTTAAGTGTTATAACTTGATTATTCTCATTATAAAGTGACTGGTTATCTTTTTTTACCATATTTTCTGAAAATAATAAGGATACCTTACAAAGTCTACCACTTAATGTACGTGATCAAACTCTCATACACGTATAGGAAGATAATAAAAGGAAGAAAAAAAAGGAAAAGGAAACAAAACAAAATAAAATGAATAAAATTTAGATAAAAGAAAAGTGAAAAAAATAAAATAAATAATATAATCTCATTATAAAGTGACTGGTTATCTTTTTTTACCATATTTTCTGAAAATAATAAGGATACCTTACAAAGTCTACCACTTAATGTACGTGATCAAACTCTCATGCACGTATAGGAAGATGATAAAAGGAAGAAAAAAAAGGAAAAGGAAACAAAACAAAATAAAATGAATAAAATTTAGATAAAAGAAAAGTGAAAAAAATAAAATAAATAATATAATTTACATTGGAATTTACCTTCCCGGCAACGACGCCAAAAACTTGACACAACCAAAAGATTGATGTCTTCTCCCAAGTATAAGAGTGTCGAAGTAATAAATAACCCGACAAGATCAAGATCAAACCACATGGAGATTAACTATATAATAATAATGATGATGATGATGATGCTGGTCGTGGTAGTGGTAATGGTGGTAGTGATGGTGGTTGTGATGGTGATAGTGGTGGTGATGGTGATAATGAGTTAAATACAACTTTAAGATGTAAGATTAATATGAAAATTAAATAATAATAAAAATAAATGTCAAGGTAAGAGAATCTATTAATGGTATTTCAAATAAGTATAGTATAAATTCTTTTTATTACTCTACTAGAAACCACACATAAAGAAGGTTCCAATTGGATTTTAAATTGTTAACATAATTACATTAGTTATCTTATTCGAATAATGTTAATACTTGTAAATGTTGTCAGGTATTCATGATTATAATTTATGTTAACAACAAATTAAATTTCTTTCATAACACAAGTGTCAGTTATACCATACAGTTGGGCTATAAAAGTTCCAAGTATTTGTTGTACTAAGGGTTATACAATATAAATCTAAATTAATCATTTAACAAGTAAAGGATTAAGAGTGAACAAGATAATAAATCAAAATATGTTAGTATCAAATATTAAAATCCATGTTGAGTTTATATTATATTTATCTTACACCATTAATGTACCATTTTCACCTTGACATAATAAACTTAACTAAACATAATAAAAGAAAGAAATATAAATAAATAAGATAAGAACATAAATAATATATAAGTTAACTAAGTAAAGGAAAGGAAATGAAAAGTATAAACAAGAGATTAATGAAAGCAAAACTTAAACAATACAAAAATATAAAGAAAAAAAAGCAAGAATATGATCTTGATCTGAAAACTAAGATGACTAGATGTATGACAAATTTCTCCTTTTATAGGACAAAGTTTGAAACTATTGATTTGATGACTAATTATTGAGTGGGTGACCACATCTTGACTTTGGTAACAATCCTTATCTTCTTGTCTGAAGAAAATATTATTGCTAACATCATAATTTGAATAGATTATCTTTATGAAAGTTTTAGAAAATTATCTCATCTTTCTAACAAAAAGAAATCAATGTATTTGGACTTCTAGAACTCAAGATAAGGGCTGAAGATTGAACAGAGTCTGGGATGCAGGACAGATTCGGACTTCTCTTTTGATGCTAAGATTTAGACTTTCAAAGGACAAAATTGAGTTTTGGACTCTCATAAATAATTTAGGCCTATGTCTTAGCTTTCTAGCTATATAAACCAAACTAAAGTTCAAGATCTATTGCTCTAGATATGACCCAATTATTGAACAGTATTCTAGTTTAGACTGAACCAGCATTTCTTTTCTAAGCTTAGCCCTCTCTTTGTCTTTTCTATTTCAGTAGTTAAACTCTTCGATCAATCTTTTTATTTATGTGATAGACCTATATTTAAGATGAAGATTTACCATAAATTAAAGGTATCTTATATGATTAGTACTTAAAAGTGCATTTTTGTCATGGTTTTATATCATCATTTTGCACTTGAAGTATCAATAACTCCTTAACTAAAATATGTTTTATAATAATGTATCTAATAAGATAAGATACCTATAATTTGTGGTAAATATCTATTTTTAATGCAGGCCTATCACATAAATGAAAGGATTGATTGATGACTTGAAGAACTTAAATTGCAAGGATAAAGAGATGACCAAACTTAGAAAAGAGATGTCAGTGCAATCCAAACCGGAACACTATTCGGTAATTGGGTCATATCTGGAGCTACAGATCTCAGATTTACAATATAAGGATTAAATAATGATAATAACCTATGTCAAGATTAGAGAATTCACTAATGGTATTTCAAACAAATATAATATAAACTCTAATTATTCAATTGGAAACAACATACAAAGAAAGTTCTAATCAAATTACAAATTATTAACATAATTACATTAGTTATTTTATTTGATTAATGCTAATTATTGCTAACATCATAATTTGAATAGATTATCTTTATGAAAGTTTTAGAAAATTATCTCATCTATCTAACACATCATTTATAATGTCAAAATTAGAATCACTTGAAAACATGAAAGTTGTAGGAAATTGTCTTAGCTTTTTAGAAAAAAAAATTGAGGTCATTTGAACTTCTAGAACTCCAGATATGGGCCAAACTTAGTAACAATCCTTATCTTCTTTTTTCTACCAAAACATCATTGATAACATCAAAATTGAAACCACTTGAAAATATGAAAGTTGTAGGAAATTGTCTCAGCTTTCTAGAAAAAAAAAATTAAGGTCATTTGAACTTCTAGAACTCCAGATATGGGTCAAACACTAAATAGTGTTCGGGTTGTAGGATAAATTTAGACTTCTTTGTTGTTACTGTAATTTGGACTAGAAAACGGCCTTTGTAAAACCAGATCTCCACATGAAAGGTGTAGGCCTTTGTCCTACCTTTTCATTTATATGAAATATATCTAAATATGATATCTACACTTCAGATATGACCCAATTACCAAATAGTATTCCGGTTTGGACTACACTAGCCCTTTTTTAAGTTTAGCCATCTTTTTGTCTTCTCAATTTCAGTAGTTAAACTCATCAATCAATCCTTTTATTTATGTGATAGGACGACATTTAAAATGAATATTTACCACAAATTAAAGGTATCTTATATTATTAGATATGTTATTATAAAACGTGTTTTAGTTAAGGAGTTATTGATACTTCAAGTGCAAAATAATGATATAAAATCTTAATAAAAATACACTTTTAAGTACTAATCAATGCTCTAGTTAAGGAGTTATTGATATTTCAAGTGTAAAATAATTATATAAAACCTTGATAAAAATACACTTTTAAATACTAATCACTAAATTACCTATTTGGAGACAATAATGAAAAGGGATATTTGACTATAAAAACTACCATCAAATTAGGTTATTTGCCCCTTGAATGGCAGTAACCCATTTAGCATGGCTAATGGCAAAGCATGATTTTTTAAAGGAGAGAGTAAATTATTAATAAATATTATATATTATATATTATATATTATGTAGATATATATTATATAGAGAAATTAATTTGAAATATATATATTAACTTATATCAAGTAAAATTAATTTTAAAATATTTTTAAAATAAAAAAACTTACATTATAATTTTTTTTTAGTTTTTATATTTTAAAACCACTTTATAATAAGATATTATAAATATTCGAATATAAAAATATTAAAAAAGATATTATAAATATTCTAATATAAAAATATTTTTTTTAAAAAAGGGAGCAATGCCCCTATCTGCTTTTATTAGGCTCTGCCACTGAGCCTGGCATTCAAAAAAAAAATTTTATTTTTTATTTTTAGGGTCTGTTTAAGATTATAGTAACGGTTGCAGTATAAAATGTTTTTTATTTAGAAATATATCAAAATAATATTTTTTTATTGTTTAAAATATATATATTAAAATAATTTAAAAATATATATAATTTTTTTTTTTTAGCAAAAACAAAAATTAAAATTTAAGGGAATGGTAGGCACGTGGTATTCAGTGTTCACAATAGTGGGGCCTGAAATAACTGACTTTTTTATTGGCCATCAAATGCAAAATGGAATCTTTCGTATAGTACTGGCCTAGTTTCATAGCAAAGCATGGGCTAGTTTACAAGCCTATAGCGATCAGATTATTGGACCCTAACCCATAAGTGGCAAGAAACACACGTCTATCATCTTCTTCAAGAATAAAATGGAAGAAAAGGGAGGGGGGGATCTGGCATCCTTGGTCAAGGAGCCCAAGAGTTGATTGTGCCAAGATCATGGGCCCTCAACTATAAACAAATATTTCTGTGGGCGGTTTGTGCATGGCTCAAGGCACCACGGTTCTTTAGTTTAAGCCATCCAAGGTTTAATGACATGTTAATTAACATATATTAAGCTTAACTCGAAATATTTCTGATCAAGCTCTCTAATCAAAGCAATTAGCAGCCTCCTATTACTGCTGTTTGTATATTTAACAAACGGAAAATACGATTTGTAGGTAGATAAGGGAATCAAGGTAAAGTGTGTCTTATGGCTGGGGAATAAGTGGCATATTCCGAACATCTTCTTTATCTTGTATCTTGATCGAATGAAAGTTAAATTTTACAGACACAGTGATACTTTCTCGTGAATCTAATACGTGATAAACAGAACAAGAATATTTTGCCTAAATGCTCCACTAAATTGAATTGTCTCCTATCTGCCTCAGTGCCTTGCATTCAGGGGTCAACATGGCTAGCTGCATCAATTTGCATCACCACTCACCAGACCTTACTGTTGGTAGAGTGCTCATGTTCCATGTATTCTGCTTCGTCATGATTATTCCCAAGACCTTCTGGTTATTGCCATCTACCAATCACAACTTTTCCAAGAATAATAAGAGCATCAGCCTCTTGCAACGACGTGGATGTGGATGCAATGCAATGAAGTGATCCTACGGTCAATCGTGGCTGGAGGCAAGCATTAGCAAAGGCCATCCAATATCTGCATGCGTCCTAATGTCAATGGAGTCTCTTTATTCTCTTTGTGGGTGAAATTCAATCTCTGACGTTATCTAAAATATGCGATAAGCAGAAAATAAAGGTACGCATTTTTCCTTTTCAAATTACAATGATAACTTCTTAACCTAGTTTCCCTTCATATCAAACACGATCTGGGTACGTTAATTACTGTTTCTTCAGCCCAAACTTCTGCTCTTGAACATTCCATTGAGAAAATATGCCATATTTGGTGTGCCTTCTTAGCACACACACACACATATATATATATATATTCAGGTCCAAGCTGCCACTTTCAGGCATGGTTAATGGAGTATATAAGTATATATGCGCACCAAAACAAGATCCGATTGTGCTAGACTTTGATGGGGAGTCTGGGAATTTCTATATTCTCAGCCACATTATTTTTTTCTTCCCATGGTTTCTGATTCCCATGTGGTTTGTTTGCTTTTAACGAGAAGATGGATTTAGTCTCACTCACAAGCTAGTCGACCAAATATAAAATCCGGCTCTCAAATAAAATAAAACCCCGGATTTGGAAAGCTGAGCTACGTAAAGTCAAACCAAATTTGAAAGCTATCTGTAACTTTTTTATTTCCGAAAAAAGAAAACTCCAGGGAGACCAGCTTGCTCTGTTTGGCTGCTTAGATCACAAACTAGCCACGTAAATTCAACACGAAGCCACGAAAACATTATCCACTACTTGCCACCTCGCAGAAACACGGAGGTAGACGTGCTAGCAAAATTAATGAGGCCATGGTGAGTGCTGCCATCACAAGCATGCGAGTTCAACTGCATAATTAATAGAAATCTTATCCATTACATGTGCCATACTGCCGAGCATGAAATGAAGTCTGCGGGGAATAAATCTTACGATGCAGCAGCATCTCTTATCTCTTTGATTTCTTCAGTAGGTTAATCCAGCTTGCTTGAAGGAGCAACTTCCTTTTCCCCTGTAAGCCTGGGCTAAAGCCTGAACTTTAGCTAATCCAGTGTGATTTTAGCATTGAGCGGCGCCTCCATGTTATAATGGCTTCGCGCAAATGATGTGTGGAGGATCGATGAATATCTAGCTAGGGCAATATCAAACGCATCTCCTTCAAGCAAAACTACTGCTACAATATCCTTCTAAGAAAAAACTTATGCACTCAAGGACCTTCTTCTTTTATTTACTTGTATTGATTTTTTATGTATATCAGAGTGTGCAGATATGATTTAAATATAACTTGGGAATAAACATTTTGTATGTTTATTGCATCCACATGAATTTTTTTATTTTTTTATCATAAAAAATTAACTCTTTATTGTATTCATGTCAATAAAAAGATTAATAAAACACATATATGCTATAACTCCAAAACAATTTGATAGCCTGAACTTGAATATAAAATTTTAAACCAAACAAATCATTTCCTATAATTTAATCGAATAATCCCTTCCGCCTTTGCGACCTTTTCTATTACTCTTAATAGGATTCTGAGCAAAGATATCATCCAACTACATTTATAGAAATTCTAAACTTTGTTACTAAACAATTTTTATATCAATTGTACTCTTAAACTCTCAAATATTCTCAATCAAATATTTCCATCCATTAAATATATATATATATCCATCTTCTCATTTAAATATACCTTTTTTTTTTCTTTTTTTTTTTGAAAATGATGTTATGTTACAAGAAAACTAGTGTTTTTGGTTAAATAGTTCTAATAATGATAAGATCATTGATATAAAATTAAATTGTCACACAAAGGATATATTTAAGGTTTGCTCAAATTTTTTCCTATTATATTATTATCATTTAAAAAAAAAAAACCAACCAATCCCTTCAAGCCTTGGGTTGAAATTATATCGATACAATATTTTATTTATTTTTATATTTAAAAAAATATTTAAAAAAAATTAAAATATTTAATTTTTAAAATTAATATTTTTTTATATTTTTAAATTATTTTAATATACTAATATCAAAAATAATTTTTTAAAAATAATAAAAATTATTATTGTAATATATTTTAAAATTCAATTACAATTATAATTTCAAACACGCAACACTTTAGTAACATGCCGTGGGCTTTTGATGAACAAGAAGTCCACATGGAGAGCTCCACACACACTGCTAAAAGTTGACAATGGGTGTGAACCTCGTCAGCATCACAATTCGGCGTGGATACGTGGTCAACACCAAGACACCCACGTGGAAAGTGCCTCAATAATTTCATTACACGCCCAAAACAATATCTGAGGCCGAATCACAGATCCAACTAGGTTTGCCCCCTCTACTCTCTAATGGACTGCGAGATCGTATTTATTAGCAATACAAGTATAGAATAGAATAACACCTGTTTTTTCCTTTTCCTTTTTTTCTTTTTTTTTTAATAGATTAGAACCGAATAATTAACACTTAATTAAGTTGTCTTTACAAAAAGGGGCCGCAGGATGTCTTTGTCAAATAAGGATGGCCTTTTAGTAGGAACTGTTAATTTATGGCGTTAAAGTCTTAAAAGCATGCATCTAGATTTTTATTTTATTTTATTTTATTTATTTGTAGATTTGGATTCCAGATGTGACAATTAAGTCAATTGATTAGTAACCGTAGTAAACGGCCAATTCTGATAACGTTCGCATCCACTGGATCACTCAAAGCCAGCAATAATGCAATAATAATAATACACACAACTGTATAGAAAGATAGCAAAGTAGATCAAAGTGATTTTATTTATTTGTGAGTTGATCTGTGCTTTAAATTGCTTTGCCGAAGTTTTTTTTTTTTTTTGGTGCTATATATCAAAACTATTGCCCATTGGAGTATTTAAATCCTTCACAAAGCATATTATACTAAGGAATCTCAAATTCGTTTATCATAATTTTTGGTATTGTAATATATTTTACATGTAAAATAAATAAAAATAGATTTTAATGAATGAAAAATATATTATTTATGGTTTAAAATACAATTATTTGACTAATTGAATAATTTTTTTATATAGTTAAATAAAAAATTCACAAAATCAAACAAATATTGTTTAGGAATATAATTTTTTTTAATAAATGATATTGTGCGCCACCCGTTTTTTTTATTTAAAAAACAACTGATAAAGGAGGGCAGAATTCCTGAAATTACAAGCACAAGAATCTAGATCAGAACACGTAAAGACAGCATCAAAATAATAAATTCGTTTGTAATTATACAACTAATATATAGTGAAACTTATCGTGTATGTCTTTATATATTTGCAAAGACAAACTCGGGAACCTGGTTGAGTTAAGAAATTGAGACTCACTCGTTAGGCTTTTTTCTTTTTCTTTTTCTCGAACAAACTTATTAGGCTAATTGTAGCCGGTAGCCGGTAGATGCACCAATTTTGGCGGGAATCCTGTAACAGAGCCTCCCAAGTCTGAAGCCTGCCCTAGGTTAAGGTAGAGGGGGGTCACGTTCAACCTTTGAAGCTTGAAGTTGCTTTGAAAAAGGTTAGAGCTTAGAAGTGTCAGTGTAATTATCCACTAATTCATAAATATAATATATCAATTGGTACCTTAGATTAGAAACTCCATCCTCCTAGCAAGTTGATGCAGGACTGAAATAAAATCAAATTAAAAAAAAAATTAATATAATTTGATTAACTTGATATGACTCGATTAATAAGATAAAACCAGTCAAAACCTGATTACATTTTATTAATTTTTATTTTTTTAAAATAATATTATTTTAATTTAAAAAATTAACCCGAGTAATTTAAAATAAAAAATTTAAGGGTTGAATCCGGTCGGCCACTGAACTAGGACTGAAGATGGAAAAAAAAAAAAAACCTAATGATATATTCAATTTCATTGAGATTCCCCCTCGGTGTTATGTTTCTTCTATCTAAGATATATTCAATTTCATTACTTTTTACAATTTTCTTCTCTACTCCAAGAGAGAAATGAGTGTTTCACTTTTTAAATGAAAAAAAGGGTGCTTGGTTAAATACAATGTGACAATTACTTATAATTCATCTCTAGGATAAATAAATGTATTCATTCTAATAAAAATTAACTTGCTGTCGCAATATTTGAAAACTAGGCTACGGAGGGATACTTGTATTGAAAAGATTTCCATGAAGAATCATCTTTTTCTTTAATTTATTGTTTTGTACGGTTCAGCTATGTGAATGTTAAAAATCTATTCTAAAAGTATTTCTTTTATATTAATTCAATTCGAATAGTTTTCTTAGCTAAATGAATTCAGATTTATTATAATTTTTTATTTATGACGGCTAATCAAAGTTGATAATAATAAAAATTAACTTTAATTATTATTAGAATTAATTTCTTAACAATTTATTTTTTAAAATTTATTATAAAAATAGAGGATGAATGAAGAGTTTGAGAGAATGTTTTTAATATTTCCATATAGTAGTATTCCTCACCTCATTTACAGTGTTTCCCTTCTCTTTTTTATACTTTGATTTCCTTCTCAAATCTAGAATTTAAAATCATCTTGTTGATAAATATTTAAAAATAAATAATTTGTTCTTGATAACAAAAAAGATTCATCAATTTTAAAATACTTCAATAAATATTTTTTTATATTATTTTTTTAGTTAACAAAAAAGATTCATCAATTTTAAAATGTTTCAATAAGTAAATATTTTTTTTATATTATTTTTTTAATATGCATGTTAAAATTGATTTTCAATCTCTTATACTAATTTGAAATATACTTAGAATGCTTGCTAGAACTTTTATATATTTTAGTAGTTTATAATATAATTGTTTGCAACTTTTTTAATATGCATGTTAAAATTGATTTTCAATCTCTTATACTAATTTGAAATATACTTAGAATGCTTGCTAGAACTTTTATATATTTTAGTAGTTTATAATATAATTGTTTGCAACTTTTATATATAGTTTTTAGAACTTTTATATATTTTAGTAGTTTATATATAGTTTTTATATATATATATATAACTTGTATTATAGAATCTGTTTGTTTTTAAGTTTTAAAAATATTCAATATATAACTTGTATTATAGAATCTGTTTATTTTTAAGTTTTAAAAATATTTAAAAATATATTTTTTTATTTTTTATTTAAAATTAATATTTTTTATATTTTCAGATTATTTTATTGTACAAATATAAAAAATATTATTTAAATATATTAAAAAATACTTTAAAAAATAACACACCAAATAACTTCGTTATTTTAGCCTGATTATAATATCCAAGCAGGGTACGTGCTTTGTCAGGCCACAGTGAGATGTAGCATATGGGAACCAAAAACAAGTCAAACAGAGAGTGGGCAGTCACACGAACATGAAACCATTGGATAGTTGTGATAACTGAGTTGGAATTCCGTACCTGCAACAACAAAAATCCTCCAATATTATTAATAACTACAGTAAAGAGATTAATTAACTAAAAACTAGGGAATGGGCTGGAAACACGTGCGAGAGAGGGTGATAGCGCACGTGCAGTGGTGCTCGGCTGGAGAGGCAATTGTTGCCTGGTTGACTGGAGACATCTGGGTCTTCGCAGGACGGCGTGGCTCGTGGGGCGCGCTGGGTCTGTGTTAGTTTTAGTTTAGTTTGTAAAATACCACTATACGACACCGCCTCCTTCTCTTCTGCCAGCAGCTCTTCATTTTCACTTGGTTTCTGTTCACTGCCACTCTGCCAGTTTTCAGTTTTGTTCTTTCATATGCAATGCAAAACCATAGCCGAAAAACCTCTGCACGGACAGATTCTCTGTAGTACCTTGTAATCCATGCCAGAAGTTTAAGGTGTTTTCTTTGTTTCTATTTCTTTCTTTTTTTTTTTCTTTTGGTTTTCTCATTTCCAATTATCTTTCATGTATGAATATTAAACATGTAACTTTAATCAATTTAAATACAGTTTATTCATACAGGGACCATAGTATTTATGAACATTTTACATTTTACTGATTTGAACCTTGAAAATATTCAGAAAGAAATGTTTTATTTTAGTTTTTTAAATTTTGAACCACATTCTGGAATAAAATAGACAAGATTATTCATTTATACTATATTACGAGTTAGATTAAATTTATTTTTAACATAAATAAATATCTAGACATTACAAGTATTTTTTCTATTAGAAAAAAATAAACCATGTGAAGATTGATCAAATATAATCCAATCGACTTAACGGGTTTAAAAGAAACACGAATGATCTGTAAAAATATAGTCTAACTTAAAATAAATATTTAAGATGATATTCTGTATATAAATACTAAGACAACAATATATTAGATTAAAGCAGATTAACATGCTAATTTTGATGTCGAGTCATGAAATTATGATAATTTTATAAAAAAAAATTAAAAAATATTACAAAAATCAATTTTCAATAAACCTAATATTAAATGATCAAATTAAAAAAATACATTAATTAAAAAGGATTAAAAAAATAACCCGACTCAATTTATGTTAACCTTCCAACCCTCTACTCAAATAATAAGGTCATGATAACCCAATAGAAAATAAATTTAAACATATTAAAAGATAAAATTAAAAAAAAATATTTAAAAAATTACTTGAATACTTCAGTTAACTCATTGATCTTGCCGTTCTAATTACAAAAATCTCAAGAAAAACAAATTTAAATAAATCATAGAGCTTAACTTTCTTTTTTTATAGTTATTTTTAATCAATTTTAATGTTAATTCACCACTCTCTCAATTAGATAAAATCTTAAGATAATGGAATGATTTTTAATCGCAGTCATATGAATTGACCCAAGAATTCAGCACGATGTCTCTTTCCTTAGATGAAAAAAAAAAAAACAGATAATCTTCATATGGAGATAAGTGCGAGTAAATAGTTTAAAAGATTGAATAATTACTAGAGAAGCGTGTATTGCAGTGTTCAATGAAGAGGGAATTTAAAACTGCATCCTGTGCACAGAATATAAAATGCAGGTACTTTAAGAATTAAAACAGGGAAGACTAACAATTTTGGATAATACCACCCTGCGAGCGTTACAAATGTTGCTGTTTAACGTGCAACCGCGTTCTTCCTTGGAATATCATCATCAACCTATCTTGCCACCTTAATCTCTCTCTCTATACACTGAACTAATTTAGGTTTGGAAAAAGAAAAGAAAACTAGTCCATTAGGATAAAAATAAATAAAAATATTAGATTACCATGTTCTACTGAAAATATATTATAAAAAATGGAAATCAAGGAGTTAAAAAGAGAAGGCAAGCTCTCGCTCGACCTCGAGAGCAATCCTCCGACTCATGAATGACTCGGTTTTCAGGCGGTGGTGCCATGGTAATGAAAAGAGTGGATAACAATTGCTAGCTTGCAGGCCTAGCACGAGATAGATTCTCTCTTTACGTCAACGAAAAGGGTAGGTCCCACTTAATAGAGGGACCCACCCTAGTGGTGTTATCCAAGAAACAAAACCTCCTTTCCCTTTTCTTGCTCGGATAAAGTGGCGGAGAGACAACCTGGACCCGCTCATTCCTCTGTTTTATCTTGGACCCTTGACCGCCCTAACTGCTGTAACACAAACAGACAATTCTAACCTAATCGTGTCGCTGCCTGCTTTGCTCTCTTGTTCTTCGCGTTATGGGTAATTTCATCTACTGCCTTCTACTCTAACATGCTCTCCCTTTCAGTACGTTTGCTGCCTCGTCCTACAAATTGCAACAAAGTCACAAGCATGAGTATACTTTTTCAATGAAGTCAAATCATTTCGCTTAACGAAGTTAACTTTGTCAACAAACTTGCTCATATAGATATAGAAAAGATAATTATGAAAGATACACAAAAAAATAAATACACTCATCAAGCTTTTGTGGTGTAAGATCCGATGATCATTTAAAAAAAAAATTATGATTTTTTTTTCAATCCAAACAATAAAGTTAATTATTATTTTTATCATTCCATCGTAACTACACTTGTAAAACTTGGATTCAACTGATAGATTAATCCATAATTATTAGATCAATTTGGGATTAAAAGATGGATTCAACTGATAGATTAATCCATAATATAATTATTTCGATTTTTAGATCAATTTGGGATTAAAAAAAACTTGAGTAACTTAGAAAAAAATCCAGGTTAAACTTATGAAATTTAATAATTAATTTGTTGATTTTTTATATTTTTTACATGAACTAATCCATTTTCTCATGACAAATGGAGTAAAATAGTTTCTCTCTTGTCTTGCATAACCTTACAAGTCGCTTGTAGATTAACCACAAATGATCCTGGTCCTTTTATAGGCAATACATTAGATTTTTACAGTGTTAGTCTACGAGGTAATAATATATTATGGAAAATTAGGTCATCAAAATAAATTAAGTAAGGGGTTTAAAAGGTTTTCCTCATGAAAAGAAAAACCTTTACTTTGATACGTAATGACAGAATTTTGTGAAGAATCCTCTTATTCAATGCAAAAGCTCTCTCTAAAAGCACAAAAACTTTGGAGATTGGGGTTTTACCAAGTGATCCATTTTCCCTGGTTTTTATTTTGTATACCTTCTCTAAAAGCACAAAAACTTTGGAGATTAGGGTTTTACCAAGTAATCCATTTTCCCTGGTTTTTTATTTTAAAAAAATTATTTCTAATATCTGTATATCAAAATAATTTAAAAATATCAAAAAAAATTAATTTAAAATAAAAAATATTATATTTATATATTTTCAAGTAAAATTTATTTAAAAAAAATCACTGACTACAGAAAAAACAAAAAACGCACCGCCAGCCTGTAAAGGATGTATTAATATAATGCGGTGCCCTCAACATCCACAACGGGCAGGCACACAAAAGCCATTCCTGTTTCACAAGTCAAAAGAGTGAACCAACAGCAACAAGACTACCGCTAAAAGCACAGCATGGCATGGTCATTTACCCCACCGCGACAGGACAATACAGAAAACATAGAGAGAAAACAAAACTAGAGGGACCTAAACTGAAAATACCACCCAACTAATGATGCTCAATCAAGTATAGTATAATTTCATTTAATTTAATATACTTAAACTAACCAAGCTGTCACGTAATTTACCTCTCTGATGTAAACAGGAGTTAGATTTTAGAGCCTGTACTGGTGGGTCCCTATTAGTCTCCCTAATTTCATTTGACCATCAAACACACCTTCCCCATTCGTTTTCCATATCCCTCCCCCACAACCAACCAGGCAAATTCCATGACACGTGTGGCAAAAAGTCCGACGAGACCAGACCCACGCCCACACACTCTCTTCGCTACCTGGTTCTCTTTCATATAAGAGGAAACACCCAAGCACTCCAAGCCCAACAAATCTGAGACAGGATTTCCAGGCTTCCTCGGATTTGCCATCACTTCTCATACTACCGTTGTTGCCACTCCTTACCTTGTTTTTTCCAATGCCTCGAAGTCTAGAGCCGTTAGATTTGACCATTCAGATTCCATACCATTTTCGGTGTCCGATCTCCCTTGAACTAATGCGTGACCCGGTCACCGTTGGTACAGGCCAGACTTATGATCGTTCTAGCATCGAATCATGGGTGGCTACCGGTAATACTACCTGTCCGGTTACCCGAGCCCTACTCACCGACTTCACTTTAATCCCAAACCACACTCTTCGCCGTTTGATTCAAGACTGGTGCGTGGCAAATAGCGCCTTCGGCGTGGAACGTATACCAACTCCCAAACAGCCAGCCGAACCGAGCTTAGTTCGTTCTTTATTAAGCCAAGCTGCTTCCGAGTCAAACCCAACTCACTCTCGCCTCTCTGCTCTCCGTCGACTCAGAGGACTCGCTCGTGATTCGGACAAGAACCGTTCTCTCATTTCTTCGCATAACGTTCGCGAAATCCTGGTCAATCTCGTGTTTTCAAGCAGTCAATCATTGGAGTTGAGCCACGAGTCACTCGCTATCCTGGTTATGTTTCCACTCACCGAGTTCGACTGCGTGGCAATAGCTTCAGACCCCGAGCGGATCAGTTGTTTAGCAAATTTACTATTTCATTCATCAATCGAAGTCCGAGTCAACTCGGCCGCACTCATCGAGAATGTTGTTGCGGGAACAAGATCGTCAGATCTTCGACTTCAAATTAGTAACAGAGAGATTATCTTCGAAGGAGTGATAGATATTTTGAAAAATCCTCTATCGTCTCCTCGAGCGCTTAAAATTGGGATAAAAGGGCTCTTCGCTTTATGTCTAGGCAAACAAACTAGACATAAAGCGGTGTCCGCCGGAGCGGCCGAGACATTAATCGACAGGCTGGCAGATCTTGATAAATGTGATGCAGAAAGAGCCCTTGCTACTATAGAATTGCTTTGCAGAATACAAGTTGGTTGCGCAGCATTCGCAGCGCACGCGCTGACTGTTCCGTTGTTAGTTAAGACTATTCTGAAGATATCGGATAGAGCGACAGAGTACGCGGCGGGAGCGTTGCTGGCGCTGTGTTCAGCGTCGGAGCAGAGTCAAAAGGAGGCAGTTTGCGCAGGAATACTGACGCAGCTGCTGTTGCTAGTACAGAGTGATTGTACTGATAGAGCTAAGAGGAAGGCACAGATGTTGTTGAAGTTGTTAAGGGATTCATGGCCTGAGGATTCTGTAGGGAATTCTGATGATTTTGTCTGCAGTGAGGTGGTGCCTTTCTGATGATCGTCCCGGTGAATGTTAATTACTTTCTAATTCTAAAACTTTAATTTTCTAGATTTTATTAGTCGAAAGAAGAGGAAATTGAGGTTTTAGATTTCGTATATAGAAGCTCTGTTGTAATTTCGTGTACGTAAGAATTTTTGCTTAAATGACTTTCAAGGAAAAAGTTGGGAAAGAAAATGAAAATTTAGATCTTCTTTTTCTTTGTATTTTTCTTTTTTATTCCTTTTATGCATTTTTCCCCTGTTTTTAATTATAGATAGTTTTTATTATTGATATTAAAATAAAATTTAATTTTTTTTAAAAAAGTAATATTATTTTAAAATAAAAAATATTTGAAAATAAATATTACAGTGCCTATGAAAGAGTTTCTATGTGACAGTGTGACTAGACCTTGCAGGTGTCTTGGCTAGGAGTATTATCTTGCATGTTTTCTCCTGATCTGGTAAAGGGATGGTACAGCTAGGTTTTGACTCTATTATTATGACCGAAGACAGCCCCGATCCAGCGTGTTTCATAGAGATCGTGCAACGACAATGGAAGAAGTGTGGAGGTGAGTGGTTGTGATTATTTTATAAAATATATTTTATTTAAAAATATATTAAAATAATTTGAAAAAAAACTCAGGTGTGGTTTAAAAAGAAAGAGATGATCTTCACATGCTTGTGGAATAAAACCTAACATGGACAGGTTTATATTCTTTCACTCAGGGATGGCTACTCCCACTCACCTGTCTCAACCCAACTTCGGTTACAGGATTTCATAGTTTTACAAAGTATTTTCTTTATTAACAAATATATTAAAATAATATTTTTTAAAATTATTTTTATTATCATATTAAAATAATTTGAAAATATTAATTAAAAAAATTAATATTATTTTGAAATACTTTTAAAATATAAAAATACCTTTATGCAGCATTTGGGACCCAATAATTAATGTTTCTTTCGACTTTTTTGAACTTGGGACGGATGAATTGTTGAATGATATACCCTTTTGAAGCACTCATGAAGGTCCTGTCTGTCTAAGGGCAGCCACCAATCCATGCTTCTGGCTATGACCATCCATTTGATTTCATTTTCATCCACAGCATTGTCATCTCCTAATATCATTTGCAGATTTTTTTATTTCTTCACTGCTCTATTTTATTTACTTGTACAAAAACCACCTCTTATGCCCATTTACCTAAATTCATTTGCTTGCTGTTAACAAAAATCTTCTTTTAACAAGCTCTTGAAGAGAGATGTTGCCCTCCTAATGTTGTTGTGGTTCCTATTCGTTAGTAAATGTAGGTTCATCATTTCATTCCTTCCCATCTTCTCAAAGTTCATGTTGGTGATATGCATATAAATATGCACACCGATTATAATTAACAAAAATTAAAGGGAGTGTTAAATTACCTTTAATGTATACCCGGTGCTGCATCGTGTAATTTATAATATTTTTTTTTATTTTTATGTTATGATTTTTTATTTTTTATTTTTTTATTGATTTCATGTTTAATATTAAATTAGTTAAGAATTTTATGAAATCACCTTCTGCTACAAGAACTTTTCTTGTTCTAAGTTATGATATAAATACACATAAATTATTTTTTAAAATCAATTATTTACTTGGATATATAAATTTGTCAAGTTAATAATAAAATTTTAATTGAAATATATAACATAAAATATATAAAAAATAAAAATAAAAATAAATTATATTATCAAAGTTGCACATTTTGATGTTTGTAAAATAGAATTCATCTATGATTGAATTCAAATTAATATCTTCAACAAACTCTCATTCAATGTAAATCATCATAGAATCTGTTAAGAATTTCTTTTTTATTTTATTGCGAAACACAATTTTAACATGTTTCATAGCTGAAAATGTTAACTCTATAGTGACAGTGAAAATAAGTAAAGTTAAAACAAGACGAATCAACTTGTTAATCAAATTATTGTGCTACGATTTATTTGTTTAAGCTAATCCTCAACATAATTCATAAATGGTAGACATATTCTGAATGCTCTTATGATGAATCAGATTAATCTAATAATACTTTAGCTAACATCTTATATAATACATCTCTTATTTATTGAAATCTTCATAATAAAATTTCTCAGCAATAACATCAGCTTTAAATGATTTAAAGTTGTCGTTAAGTTCTAAAGTACAGCTAAGTACAAGGAGTTCTACTGTTCCATTACTGAAAATCTATTATTTTGTTAAATATATCATAATAATAATACTGGTAAATTGTCACTGAACCTTGTTGTTGACATGAACAACCTATAGCTTTTTTATACGAATCATTCATAAGTGATATGTCAATCTTATATTTTTTGCAAACAGATTGCATATTTGTAAGAAGAAGATCAAATCTAGCATCTCAAAGTAATGCTTTATTAGTTGATACAAGATCCATTGTATTTATGATGTCAAGAGATTTTGCTACAAAGTTCGACAAAGTAAATTAATAATCTCATTATTTTTTACATCAAATATAAGATAAATATAAATTCAAAAGATTTCATCATAATCAAACAACCACCAGCTTCTCCACGTATAGAGTTAGAAGATCCTTCTTGAACCATACTTTCAAGCATAATAATAGTTGCATCATACATATCTATTAAGCTGTACATAGAATCAAAATAAGAGCTCTAACGAGTAGTTCCACTTTGATGTGAATTACCGATTTGATTAGCCTCTCTATCACTCTCACGTTCTCTAGTAGCTACCATATATGCAATTTCTATAGCCTGAGTATAATATAACTCGATATGAAATTTGAGAGAAGCACTAATAAGATTGATGATGATTGCCAATTTGGAGAAAAATAACCAAATAGAAATATCATTTTCAGTTACTACAATGAATGCCAATTGTAGTTAGTAAGCAAAACAATGTACATAATATGCATAAGGACAATCTCTAAGAAATATAGCATGTAATCCATTCCATGTGCCACGCATATTGCTAGCACCATTATAAGCTTTGTATATCGAATCCTCAACATGAACCTTGTTTTTAACCTTTTTCTTTAGGTTGAAGAAGTATCTGAATGAAATTAAATGAATGTCTTAAATTAAAAAGATATATATATTTTTTTTAATTAGGATGAATGTGTAATCCCTTACCTCTTGAATGGATACATCAAATATATAATGGACAAGGCTTCTAATTTTTGCTTCAAATGATAGATTTATAGGTAGATTCTCAATTGAGTAAAAAAAAATTGGAGAAGATATCATCTCACGTTTATAGATTGTTTAGATGATATTCACTTTAAGCTATGTGTTAAATATGCAATTTGTTAGAGCATATATCTCTAAAAAAATAAGTTATCTCTGTAAATGCATCCCATATCCTTTTTTATAATAAATCCCAGTAAGCAAATGGAATGTATGCTTGCATAAACACATGACGATCATTATTCTTCATTCCATACAATTTGTCATCCCTTAATTTCACCAATCTAGATATGTTCGAAGCATATTCATTACTCTTTAACCATCGGTAGACAAATAACTGTGTATTATTGTCTAAGGAAAAGTTGACTTTGAGTTTTGAGACCTGTGACTTATTATAAAATATTTTATATTTTTACGGTGAAAAAAAAGTATATACATTCTAGACTATATGTTGTCCTTTTTTTTTTCTATTTCATATCCATCACTATGTTAAATTTTTTTTCAAATATATATTTTTTGAATGATTATGGTGGAGGAGATTAATCTTCCAATAAGGAACTTTTCAATAAATACTTCGTTTTAGCCAATTGTAGGTCACACAAAAACCAGAAAACTTCTACTTACTAGATTGAAAATCAAACACAATTCCCTTGTACTATGAGACTATGCCATATAATTCTTCACCTGACAGTAATGGCGGTGCAACACTCTTTTCAACTTGATCAATAAAAAAGTTCTTTTTATACTTGTGATTGGTTGGCAAGAACTGCCAGTGGAAATATATATAAAAAAGAAGAAGACATTTTACCACTATATATTGAGGTAAAAACCTTGTTATTTTCCAGATAGTATGGATATAATAATTTCTCATGCTCACTTTAACAAAAAACTATCTCATATATAGAAAAATTATTGATAGTCCACATCAAAGTTGTCTTCATCTGAAATTCTGTTTTCTTGAGATATCATACATCAAAGTTTTGGATGATCACAATTGCTTCAACTCATCAATCAATAATAAAATAAAAACATCTATATTCTTACCCAGACTATTAGGATCGGGTATGACTATAGATAAGAACATGAACTCTAGCCTTATACGCTAGCAAGTTATAAACTATGAGTATAACCAACTAATAAGAATATGGTGTAACAAATGATCCAAATGAATTGAATTCGTCAATATATAACCCAATATGTATATTCCATAGTTCTATTAAAAACTAAGGATACACCCTGTTAAAATGTTTCTAGACTTCACCATTAACAAGGTGCACCATGACTTCATTCATTGTATTATATGGATGATGATGCCATGTAATATGCTTAGTAGTCTTTGAAGAAATGAATAATCTTTGCATTTTATAAGTGATTAAGAAATATCTAAGTTTTTTATGTGCGATAAGAGTCTTTCCCCTACCAGTTTTGGGTTTATACTAAGCATGCTCACATATTTTGCACGTAGTCAAATCTGCATTTTCAAGGTATACAATATATAGAAGTCTGAACACATGTTAATTTTCTAATATCCAGGTCAACAGGTTTCATTATTGATTTAGCAGCATAAAACTTCTCTTTTAACCTTTTCTTTGAGGTAAAATGTTTCTTATCCATTCAATAATTCTATCATAACTGGTCTCGCTTAACCTATCATATGACTTGATAGTGAGCATCTATACAATGATTGATAATTTATTATGATTTGTTCACTCATTTTATAATTTTTAGTCACAATCTTTCAATAGATTAATAAACTTAGCTGTGTCTATATTTGGTTCTTCATCTATGATTGAACATTTACCTGCATCACCATGATTCAGTTTTAGTGCATCCATAACCATACTTTTATAATGATGATTATTATTATCATTTACAACTCCATGCATGTTGTTAGAACTAGAAATTGACTCAACTATCCTTTCTACCATGGTGTCGTACGAAACATATAGTTTTTTTTTTGTGTGGAAACCATTACAAGGATTTCTCTATGAATTTTTTTGTAGAAGATTTTTTATTTTAACATCTCTTACATGGACATCTCATACCTTCTCCAATAATATTTTTCAAATTATATAGGGCGTATTTAATTAAGACATCAACTCTATTACAATAATTCATCATACTCAATTCTTCGGGTAAAACTCGATACATCAAAAAACGATCATTCATTATATGAAACTTATATAGAATATTGATAACAACACATATTAATTAATTATGTGAACTAAACAAATTATCAATACTCAACTAATTAACTATTATTGGTTTATTTCAAACTTATTCAATCTACTTTAATAGTACCTTTGAATCATTATTAATTTTATACAAACATTTAAATTCCTCAACTTTTATTAAAATATTCAACTTAACAATAAAATTGATAAAATATAAAACATATCCATTAAATAAATTATTATTTATTTCATTATAAGACATCCAAATTACAAATAAATATAAATTTTTAAAATTTCAAACAAACTGTAAGATAAACTTCACTTGAGAATCATCCAAGTAATATGAAAGTAATCATTGTTTCACCAATTTGGGCTGATAAAATAATAAAATTGAACTACACATTTACAAGAATCTAACACGCCAAGCCTTCTTTTTAAGTTTGTTCCTGGAAGAGAACTGCTTTAGTTGCGAACAAATAGCAGAATGAAGGGGAACATCTCGAGAATTCCATCATACACCAGCTTCAGATCCACTGTTGCGACGTAGTATGGACTCCCAATAATATCACAAAAGGTTTCACTTGAAAACCCACGATGTAAAGACAAGTCAGACATGGGCATACCAATTGACTTAATGAAGAATAAGGTTCATTTAAATAGCAAGCTTTTGGATCAAAAGAGAGAAAACATCTCACAGATTGAAATCTCTGAAACAGAAGGCATTAATTGACTGCAAATCCACCATGAAGATTTCTATTAGTAGAACGATCGAGGTCATCCACACCTAATAGAGTTGCTCAGATTCTTCAATAAAATTAATAAAAATATATTTAACAGGACCGGGTTCTCTGGCCACTTTGCCACCCTTGGCCTATATGAGTTCGTCCGTTTAGGCAAGCTAATCAAAAGGGCAAATGAACGATCAGAACGGCTTACAGTCTAAGATAGTAAAAAAAAATAAAAATTCAAGGACCCGTCATTTTGATCTGAGAATAATAATAAAAATCAGAAAGAAAGTGTAACTATAAGAAACTACATTCTCAGTAATATCATAGCTGTCAACTCCGTAATTTGGCAGCATTAGAAAAACTAAAAAAATAAAAATACAAGAAAATTCAGAAAGTTAAACTTGCAGGTGAAATCTTAAAATATAATTTATATTATTCCTTGAAAACATTACATCAACAGCAAATTTATGAAAGCAAAGCATCCATCAAGATTCAATCCAACAACACCAGTTTCTGAGTCATGCTATTAAAGGAAGTTGAGATCTTAAGAAGGGAGCTTAACGTTAAGAATATCATTTAGCCATCGTATCTGATCAATAAATTACCCAATGATAATATTAAGGATTATTAACATTTATTATCTGTGAGTATGCAAGTAGAACTTACTAATCAGAATGCTACTGTGCCTCTAAATGAAGCAGTTGTGCAAGCAAATTAGCTGAAGCATTGTAAGGAGTCTTCGTTTTTAGAGGTAACACAATCAAGTGATCAACCTCTAAAATAAACGTACTCTTTGCTTCTCCAGTTGAGCTGATGACATAACAAAATTGAACTGGTACACATTTACAAGAATCTTACATGCAAAGCCTTCTTCTTAAGTTTGATCATTGCGATAAAACTTAAGTTTCTTCTCAAGTACTTCAGTTTTGATAAAACAGCAGAATCAAGTGGAACGTTCATCTGGGGGAATTCTGTCATGCACCAGCTTCAAATCCACTGGTGCAACTGACTTTCAATAACATAGCAAAAAGTTTCGCCAGAAAATCCACTATGTAAAGATAAGTCAGACAGAGGCAACAACAAAGAATCCACCGAAACCGACCAGTTCAGCATCCATCACAACAGATCAGATGCTGGAAAATCTCGCAGAGCACACGGCTTACAACCTCACGGCAACATTTAGATTTGGCTGGGATAGTCTTCTTTATTTTTACTTTTCAGCCATTTTTTTAGTTGTGATTTGTTTTTCTTTTCTCTCATTATGATTAAAAAAACAAATAGTGAGTTTAAAAACATTGTAACAAAAATAAGTTAAAAAAAAAAGACTTTTGCAGGTACACAACTACATCGGCATACTATATCAACAATATCTTGTATGATCCAAGTGGTTTAACATCATTGTTCAACAATTTAATTGATATATCATTTAACCCTTTAATTTGTTGAGTTTTACTCTTTTGGGATTCGCACTTTTCATTTAAAATTGTTGCTAATATTACTTTTTGTTCCAAAAAAATATCACCTTTTATTTTTATGTTAGTTTTTGCTTATCAACCTCTTCCATCAATGATATCTAGTAGCTAGTTGTCTTTGTTAATTGTGAGTTTGTAGTTGTAAAATTGTATTTGATTTATCATTTATTTTTAAAAGATCTAGCATTGAATGCTTAAAACTTTCTTATTGTTTTCTAATCTTGATTAATTTTCACATTTTAAAAAATAGAATTGATTTTATTTTTATATTGTGATTTCACCTGTAGGAATTATACGTGATTTCATTCTATTTTTAAGTTATTACTGCATTCATTTATGGTATGTTCATCTAGTGTCCAACAATAAATCTACACTTACCATGGACCCAAATTTTAGTGATACTCTTAGAGTCATTTGAGGAGAACTATAATTTATGTAATGACAAATAATTTTTTAAGAGAATTAACCCTAAAAAACTTCCCAAGTAGAACACCTAAAGACTAAAGAAGTTATAGTAATAATTACAACTTGCAAGTTCACTTTAAGTGCCATCAAAACGACTATCATTTAGGTTATTTTAGACATGATGATCTTGATGAGCGAGTCATGAGCCATAATACAATAATGACCCTTAGTTTTGACAATTGTCATTTTCATTACCTAATTTTGGGTATCCATTAAAAATTATCATTTAAAAAAATAAAAAGCTACTAGCAACTTGGCAAGAATAGGTTGAAAAGGGTTTTAAACATATGGAGGAACCAAACTTGAATTTTAAACAAAATTGAGATTCTAATTATATCCCATTGTACCCAAAATTGAGAGACAATACAAATTCAATGACAAATTAAATAATTATCGAATGAATTTGCACAAAAAATAAGTCTAAGGATTTAATTAGACTTTTAAGTAGCTAATCTGATTTAATTATGGTTCTAATTGATAATTAATTTTAAGAATTAATTTGAGTCAAATTAAAAGATTTAATTAAATGCAAGGACTTAAATGGACTTTTAATGGGTTAAATTAATTTTATTAGAAACTTAATTGGTGAGAACTTAAGTTTGGAAGTCAAATTTAAAACTTAAGCTTAATTGAGAAGACTGGAATCACAAAATTGCAAGAAAATCAAAGCTTGGGGCTCAATTAGGGGTTAAATTAAAGAAACTCACAACCAATGACCTTTTTTATAAAGGCACTAAACTTCAGGGAATTAATTTGGTTGAAAATAAGGTGAAATTGAAAAAATAAAAAATTTAAAGGTTAATTAGGGATTAAATTGAAATATCTAAGAAAAAGAATCACTATTTAAAAATTGCAGAAATTAAAGTCTAATTAACAAAAGCCCTTGGTAAAATTGCATGGAATCCTAAGGATTAAAATTGATTAGGGGTTCCATTACAAAGTGCCATGGGTTTAAGGACCAAATAAAAAAAATACCATGATTTCACAATTCATTTTCTTCTTCTGAACTTGAAAAATTGCCCAAAAAGCCCATTTCTAGAGCCATTGAATATGCCAATCATGCCTTAAATAGAATGAAAAAGACATCATATGGTAAAACTCAACTCATACTCCTTTTTAAGCTTGACTCCTGCCATTTTGCCACCCAAAAAGCAATTGAAGAGCTAACTCAAAGAAGTTGTCAACGATTGAGATCCTTTTTGTGAGAATCACGGGCCAAGATTCATGCTAAACAAAGACCAGATTTCTTTCTTTCATCCTTTATAAATAGAGATGAATTTTGTGTAAAAAATAGAGAGAAAAAGGGATTGTTGGAAAGTAAGCCAAAATATCAACCTTTACATACCATTTTTTTAGCTGCCTAACCAGCCACTTATCTCCTCTAAAGACCATCATGAGCCACCAATAACACCGACGACACCAAAAAAAGCAAGCCAACACTTCCCCCCAAGCCTAGAAGAAAAATAGAGAAGCAATATGGAAGAAAACAAAAGGAAAAAAAGAAGAGAAAAAACCATAAAAACAGAAGACCACATGGCCCTCACTTTCAACAACCTTCGCCATAGAGTAACACTTCTCACTAGAAATAACAAGTTTCCTTTCCACCACTATGACTAAGCCATACACCTCCATTGTAACCAGCCCTGCACTTCCATACCAAATCATCACAACACTCGTAACTTTTCTTCCTTCCCATGAGCACTGCCAACGAACTCCTAACCATGCTAGTCACCTCCACCACGTGCAACACCACCATCAAGTACATCAACAATGATAATGATGCTCCCTGTAATGCTAGGTAACATGACTAAAAAATTGATGTTTTCTCCTAAGTATAGGAGTGTTGAAGTAATAAATAACTCGGCAAGATTGGGGTAGAATCACAGGAAGGTTAATTTTATAAATTATAAACAATAATAATACAACAATAACAACAATAATAATAACAATAATATTAATAGTAGTAATAATAATAAAGAAGTAGTTGGTGAGAACTTTGAGATGGAAGATCAATGTGAGGATCAAACAATAATAAAAACAAATATCAAGGTTAGAGGATCTACTAATGGTATTTCAAACAAGTGTAGTATAAACTCTTTTTATTACTCAATTGGAAACCACACATAAAGAAGGTTCCAATTAGATTATAAGTTGTTAACATGAATAAATTAGTTATTCGAATAATGCTAATACTTATAAATATTGTCACGTATTCATGATTATAACTTATGTTAACAACAAATCAAGTTCCTTTCATAGCACAAGTGTAGGTTTTACCATACGGTTGGGCTATGAAAGTGTCAAGCGTTTGGTGTACCAAGTGTTATACAACACAAATCTAGATTAACCATTTAATAAGATATTAAAAATTAATAAGATAAAAATAATAAGACATATTAATAGCAAGCTGTTTAGGATATAAGCATTGAAGTCTATACCGAGTTTATATTATACTTATTCTTACACCATTAGTGTAATCTTTTTATCTTTTCTAGAACTCGAGATATAGGTTGAACACCGAACAATGTCTAAGCTGTAGGATAAATTCATACTTTTACGTTGTTGCTAAGATTTGGACTTCCAAACAACAGAATTGAGTTTTGCCTTCTGTATGAAAATTTTAGGCCTATATCTTAGCTTTTCATTCATATAAAGCAGACTTAAATCCAAGTTCTATAGCTTCAGATATGATCCAATTATTGAATAATGTTTTAGTTTGGATTGAACCAACATCTTTTTTCTAAGCTTCATCCTCTTTTTGTCCTTCGAATTTCAGTACTTTAACTCATCAATTAATCCTTGAAAAATGTTTCTTAGGTAATGACTTGAGGAACCTGTCATTTCTACACACTTCTATATCTGTTGAATGTATGGGTTAAGTAGAAATGAAGGAAAGGAAGAGAAGATTTTATAGATGAGAACTTGAAAAATGCAATCATACCACCTATATATAGACCAGCTGGAGTCTCTCTCTCTCTTTTTATTTATTTATTTATATTATGTTTTTGAAAAAAAACAAACACACACACACACACACACACACACACACAAGTAGTTGTGATTGTGGCTCACAACTTTTCTTGGTTTTATGTCTAAGAACGACTTAAACGCCCTTTATAGGTTGGGGATATGCTTCCCATGTAGTTTTCTTAAAAACTAGCAAATATGGTTTTCTTAGTCAGATTTCCAAGACTATGTCGAACATATTCTTTATGAAAATGGGGTCATAAGTCATGAAATGCACAACGTATATCTCCACTAGGATATGTTTTAAAAGTCAATAAAAGATCATCTAATGATTCCTTATGTTTTGAAATAAATCTTGACTTTAGATAATTTTCACAAGCTTTGGAGAACACATTTCTGTTTTTGAACATGGTGGGCCAATAAAATTCATATTATAAGATTTTTACAGTCATGTTTTTTGATGAAAAATGACTCTCACATGCTTCAGAATGATAAAGTTTAATGACACTACTTATCTTATTGTTGGGAATGAATCTTTGAAATATTTGATCAGGACAATATTTGAATAAGTAAAGGTCATCCCAATAAAAGTTTTGCACGTCGCTCAAAAACTTTCTTTTATCTTGGGTACTCCAATAAGCTAGTAAATCTTCTGAAGTAAGAAAATTGATATTTTTATCATACCAAGGCATTGGACTAAGAGAAAGTAAAGATTTGTTAGGAAAGTAATTATCAATTTATATGATGTCGGATTTGTTGTCACTCTTTACAAAAGATCCATATCAACATTTTCAATGCCTTTTTCATTCGTGATTTCTTCTTGAGAAAAAATCATTTGCAAATCTTTAGATTCATCAATCTTAATTTCACTAGAAGTGGTTTGAAATTGATAATGAACTAATTTTTCAGTAAAATCTATTTCCTATAAATCATTATCATCTCTAAGTTGCTTTCAATGTTAAAAATATTAATCTCCAATGTCATATTTCCAAAAAATAGCTTTATCAATCCATTCCTACAATTAATTAACACGTTAGAAGTTGTAAGAAATATACGTTCTAAAATAACAAGAAATGAATTACATGCTTCAATAGGTTTTGTGTCCAAGATATGTTAGTAATTTAATAAACAAAGTATTAAAGAGTGAACAAGATAACAAATAGAAAGCATGTTAGTATCAAACATTAAAGTTTATGTTAAGTTTACACTATACTTATTCTTACACCATTAGTGTAATATTTTCACCTTGAGATAATAAACTTAACTAAACATAATGAATGAAACAAAAATAAATAAACAAAATAAGAACATAAATAAGATAAAAGTTAACTAAGTAAAGCAAAGGAATTGAAAGACATAAACAAGATATTAATAAAAATAAAATTTAAGCATTACAAAAATACAAAGAGAAAAAGCAAGAGCATGATCTTGATCTGAAGACCAAGATGCCTAAATGCATGGCAAATGCCTCCTTTTATAGGCCAAAATTGAAAACTATTGATTTGATAACT
>NW_011500210.1:256950-257151 GCF_000495115.2 Populus euphratica
TTATCTTCTCTTGTCTTCCCAAAACATCATTGATAATGTTAGAATTGGAACCACTTGAAAAAAATAAAAGTTGTAGGAAATTGTCTCAGTTTTCTAAAAAAACAAATGGAGGTCATTTGGACTTCTAGAACTCTAGATATGGGCCAAACACTGGATAGTGTTTGGTTTGCAGGACAGATTCAGACTTTTTCGTTGTTGCTA
>NW_011500210.1:257562-265135 GCF_000495115.2 Populus euphratica
CTTGATCTGGAAACCAAGATGCCTAAATGCATGGCAAATGCCTCCTTTTATAGGCCAAAATTGGGAACTATTGATTTGATGACTAATTGATAAGTGGGTGGCCAACTCTTCACTTAGTGACAATCCTTATTTTCTCTTGTCTGAATAAAACATCATTGATAATATCGGAATTGGAACCACTTGTATCATGAAAGTTCTAGAAAATTGTCTCAGCTTTCTAGGAAAAAAATTGAGGTCATTTGGACTTCTGGAACTCAAGATATGGGCAGAACACTGAACAATGTCTGGGCTATAAGACAGATTTTGACTTCTTCGTTGTTGTTATAATTTGAACTTGAAAATGACATTTTTAAATCTTAGATTTGTATGAAAGTTTTAAGCCTATATCTTAGCTTTTCATCCATATAAACCAGATCTAAATCAAACTTCTACAACTCGAGTTATGATCCAATAACCGAATAGTATTCCAATTTAGGTTGAACCAGCATATCTTTTTTAATTTTAGCCCTCTCTTTGTATTCTCAACTTCAGTAGTTAAACCTATCAATCAATCATTTGATTTATGTGATAGGCTTGCATTTAAGATCAATATTTACTATAAATTAAATGTATCTTATATTATTAGACATGTTATTATAAAAAAATATTTTAGTTAAGAAGTTATTGATACTTTAAGTGCAAAATGATGATATAAAACTTTGATAAAAATACACTTTTAAGTATTAATCATCAATAAACCCTATCTATTTCATTGCAAGTGTGCTTTCTAACCTTATCTTTTTTTCATTTCAATATGCTTTCTAGCCCTTACATACTATATATTATGTTTTTTAGCTTTATTCTTTTACTTTTTGAGTACGCTTTCAAGCCCTCCCTTCTAACACTTTTGAAAGGATTAACCATTTCTTAATCTTATAAATCAACAATCTCTCATCTTTTCCTCATCACAAGCTTACCATCTGAAAACCCTTACGAGACTTCCTATCATAAGCATTGTAAAGAAAGGGGTAATTATCATAACCTAGTTTTAGGTTCTTGTTGCAATGTCGCAGTCACATAAATTAATTATCCTAACTTAAATAAATAAGATAGTATAGAGCTAACATAGGGTCGATCTCACAAGAAAGGTTTAGTTTGGATTTTTATACAATTTGAGGGGGGGGGGGGGGGGGGTTGAGATTACCTAGGCTATAGCAAAATTAAACAATCAAGCTAAATTAAATAAATTAGAAAACTAACAAGAGAACAAACCTTGGTTTCAAGTAGACATCCACCTATGGAAATCAAAACCGATCATTCAAACGAAACGTCAATTTGCATTTTGAATCCTTATCTTTTCTTAACATTGGTTTGTTAATAGATTCACTATATAACTAACCATAACCATCAAATAATCACAGTGTCCGCACTAGTAATTAAAATTCAATGATAGCCTTAAGAACTATATAAGTTGATTAATCTAGACAACATAATTGCCTGCAGTTCATGTTTGATTTGATTCAATGTTTTTCCTAAAATTGATAACATAGATCTGCTATGATTATTAAACTTTGTTGTTTCACAAGTTCATATATCACAACTTCGGTTTTGATAACAAACTTAACAATAGATTGTTCACAATAACAACTGAAAGTCTGCTCTAGCAATTAAAATAAAAAAATCCTAAGAAATAAGCACAAAAAAACAAATATATTCATTCATCACATAAAAAAAAAAGGTAAAATAAATCTCACAGTTCTTGAAATCTGAGGGTTTCTGCATTCTTGCAACTAAGAAAAGAATTTAACCTTGCATGTCTATTGAACTACTAATAAAAAAGAAAGAGGAATGCATGATTTCAGTTTCTTTTAAGGAAGGTGCATTTTCTCTCTCTTTGCTAGCCACCTCCTTTCCTTTCTCTCTTTCTTTTTATATCATAGGAAACCCCAATCCCTTTTCAACAAAGTACTTCATTTCTAAGTATACAATTTACATTTAAATAGTTTAATGACTATTTTTCTAATAAAAAAGGGAAATAATATTGCATGAGATCTTCAAGCTTTAACTTTTGACTTAGAAGAGCTACATTGTTGAACTAAAGACTTGGATGTCAGTTTGGATGCTTTGGGATGTAATTTGGACTTATTGCTTCATAAACCTGTCTATTAGCAGAATTCATATGGCATATTAGAAAAATCATATCTTTCTCATATGAGCTCTTTTTCTACTAAAATTTGGTATAATGATAGGTCTTCGAGTCTGGAATCCAATAAAATTAAGTTTGTATAAAATAGACTTATCAAGCTTAAGATATTCAACTTGGAATGGCCAAAGGACAACACTAGCAAAATGCAAGATTTATCTTTGAAGGATGCAATCTTCATGCTCTATCTCTTTTTTATTTTTCTTTCCATATAGGTATAAAAAAATATGGATGTTAGCTTTCTGATGCCACTGGAATCTCTTTGTTTTTGACTTCTAAAGCTCAAACTCTGCACAAAATATTAATCAAAGGTTAAATTTATCAATTATCTTCAATTTACTTCTTTTTGAATCTCACATCCAAAAGTGCTTTCAAAACATTAAAAAAAAAAGAATATCAATGCATTTTATATATAAAACATATGCAAACTACTAGGCTAATATGGGTAAAACTATCATGGTTATATCAGTTTCTCCTAAGAATTGTCCTTTTCTTTTAATAAAATAAATAAATGAATGAAAACAACTAGCAACTTAGCAAGAGCAGGTTGAAAAAGGTTTCAAACATATAGAGAAACCAAACTAGAATTTTAGACAAAATTAGGAGTCTAATTGTACCCTAATGTACATAAAATTGGGAGACAATAACATATTCAAGAAAAAAATAAATGATTATTGGATGAATTTGCATAAAAATTAAGTATAAGAATTTAGTTAGACTTTTAATGGGTTAATTTGATTTAATCAAGGGTCAAATCAAAGAATTAATAAAGTTTTAAATTGATTTGTGTCAAATTAAATTGTTTAATTAAGTGCAATAACTTAATTTAACTTTTAATTCATCAAATTAAATTTTATTACAGACTTAATTGTTAAATTAAGTTTGGAAGCCATATTTAGGCTTAATTGAAAAGATTAAAATGACAAAATTACAAGAAAATCAAAATTTAGGGGTCAATTAAAGGTTAGATTTAAGAAATTCACAACCAAAGATCTTTTTTATAAAGCTTTAAACTTCAGGGACTCAATTTAGTTGAAAATAGGAGTGAATTAAAGAAATCAAAAGTTTAAATATCAATTAGGGATTAAATTGAAAATATCCAAGACCAAGGATCACTTTGGAAAAAGTTCAGAAATTAATGGTCCAATCAAATGGTGAAATTGTAAGGAATCCAAAGGAATAAAACTGATTGAGGTTGCATTACAAAGTGCCAAGGTTTAGGGACTAAATCCAAAAATGCCATGATTTTAGAATTTGTTGTTTTTTTCCTCTGAACCTGAAATGCTACCCATAAAGCCCATATCTAGAGCCATTTCATATGCCAACCTTGCCTTAAATAGAATGAAAAGGACAACCTCTAGTAAAATCCATATTACACCCTTAAATTAATTCTCACTAGTTTGCCACCCAAAAAAGTTGTTGAAAAGGTGACCTGAAGAGGGTAGCCTGATTAGACTTTGTAGCCTAGGGTGTCATTTGCTAGCCAATGGTTGAGATCTTTCTTATGAGAATAAAAGGCCAAGATTCATACCCAATAAAGACCATATGTCCCTCTTTCATTTCTTATAAATAAAGATGAATTTCTTGTGGAAAAGGGAGAGATAAAAGGGGTGGAAAGTAACCTAAAAAATCAATCTTTACACATAATTTCTTAAGTTACCCAACCATACACCGTTCTCCTCCTCTAGAGACTACCATGAGCCACCACTAGCACTAAAAACACCACCAAAAGCAAGGAAACATGCCCCCCCACCCCCAAGGAAAAAAAGAAAAATAGAGAGGGAATAGAAAAGAAAACATAAGGAAAAAAAGTAGAGAAAAAAGCTTAGAAAAAAAAGAGAGCACAACTCGTGACCCTCACCTTCAACAACCTTTCGTTATAGATCAACATTTCTTACCATCGACAACAATTTTGATATCCACCACTATGACCAAGCCAAGCCCTGCACCTTCTCCTACCTAGCAATGCCAGCCTTGCGCCTTCACTATGACCAAACTTGCACTTCCATACCAAATTATCACAGCATTTTCACCTCTCTTCCTTTCGAGCAGTAGTGCTAACTAACTCCTAACCATATCAACCACCTCTAGCGTGCGCAACACCACCATCCATTAAATCAGCAACTGTAGCGACACTTCTTTAACGCTAAGTAATATTCCTTTCTTAATAAGTTGCATTTCTTTTTTTCTTCTTCTTCTTCTTTTGATGAGACATGTAGCACATGAATTAATTCACGTCTTGCTGCCTCTCTTTGATAGAAAAGAAAGGTGCACCGGGTCCAGCATATCTTTATATGTAAAAAAAAATAAGCCTTTAGTCAGCCCAACTAACTAGGCTTAGCTTGGGCTTAGGGCCTAACCAACCCAACTTTAAAGCCAAAGTTGTGTTTTCTAAACATACCCTGCTACTTTTCTCGTAGTTTTTAATTTGTTATTATTTTAATATTTAGCAAAACAAGCCTAATTAAAATCCAAAAATTTCTGAAAAACAAATTGCAATGACCATTTTAAAATTATTTATGGGTTTCTCATGTATTTGTTTTCCAGTAATTTTGTTTAATATTAGATCATATACTTACATTATATGATACAGACTCGGTATTAAAAATAAAAAAAAAATTTCTTTATTTTAAAAAATACAAAATATGTTTTTTTCTTCAGAAATTCATTTAATATTGAGTTGTAGATTACACTGTAAATTATAGACTTAATATTAAAATACCTTATTTTAAGAACTTATTAATATGTTTTGTTTTTGTGCATACGATCAAATCCAAAATGTTTTTCATGTATATTTTTAAAAGAATGACAGAATTGTATTTTAATCTTGTTTTAAAAATACAAAATAGAAATCATAACCAATTTATGACTATCCATTAGGGTTTAATTGAAATATCAAAAATCCCACAACAGTTAATTTGTTATTTAAAGTGTTAGGATTTAGTTGAAGATTTTAATATTTAGGGGTATAAAACTACACTGTAAAGCATATCCTTGTGTATTAAAGATATAAAATAGAAAATAAATGCTAAAGGCTTTAGAATAATTAGGATTTATCCTGATAAGATAGAAACTTTCTCATGAAGAGAGATCTATCTTCAACCTTATATGAGAGCAACAAATAGAAACATGACTTAGATCAACAATGCAGCTTATATTAGGCAGGGTGCACTGGGGGTGATGTGTTTTCTACTTGCACAAATAGTCCTCTTTCTCAAACTCTCACAGATCATAGGTTTCTTAGTGACCATAATACTAGGTAACGAGTCCCTTTAATAATAACTTTATGATTAAACCTAAAATACCCTTCAATTTTAAGAGATAGCTTTGCTATTCAACATTATAAACATCACGACAGTCATGACCTTTGGATTTTTAATAGATAGATTAATGGTATGGATGATTTCTTTGATTAATACAACTTGTTTGGCAATAAGAGAGTTGTGTTTTCCAAGATGAAGCTCATTGGTGAAACTTAGCTTTATTGGAAAGATGTTAAGGATTATCTAAAGATGAAAGATAAATCTTTTATCACTGATTGAACCAAAATGAAACAAAACCTGAAGAAGAAGTACCTAACTCAATTTTATAGAGAACGAGATCTAATATATCTCTCAAATTGTACATCTTAATGAGCTGAAACTTTACAGTGAAATATTAAACACATAGATCTATGTTTTGGTAAAGTTTGAAATCAAATGGAGTTTAGAAACATGTTATTTCAGAGGTACATTACTAGATAAATCTTGTAAAATCTGTCAAACTAGAGCTTTATGTACTATTTGGAATTTATCAAGAGCTACAAGTGAAAATGTATGACATTAATGTTAGGAAATAAACTATACATCTCATGTTTTGCAACATATATGGTAGGTCCAGTAATTCAACCAAATAAGAAAGAATGACGTGTTTAAAGTCAAGACTAAAAATCTACCAAGATTATACAAAAATTGGAGATTCAGACTATATAAAGGAATTTTAGCTTGAAGACTTTGATTTTATTATCCTATTTTTTATTTATTTAATATTGAATAATTATTTTTAATTTGGGTTTGTTCTATTAAATATTGTTTAGGGATATCTTTTATTATTGAATTTATATTAGTTGATTACTAGTTTTGGCCCATTAACTTGCTCCCAAAAAAGGCTAATTAGGGTTGGTTAAAGGAGACTATATTATGCTTTTCATTTGTAAATTTCAGCAGCAAGTTGGAGAATAAACATGAATTTTTCTTTTATTTATTTATGGCAAAACAACCTTTCATTATAAGGACAAAGATTGAACACTGATTTGTTAAAGATTAACTAACTTTGTGGTGTCATTCACATACTTAAGGTTCTTAGACACAAGGTTATCTCTAGGTCCAAGTCTTTTTCCAATATCTTTGTTTCTTAGGTACAAGGTTACCTCTAAGCCAATGTTCTATCAAAATTGATTTTCAGCTTTCCGGGTTCTTATCAACTTCATTGGGGGTTGTTTGACCATGTGATCAAGAGGTTCATATCAGTTGGTATTAAAGATAGGCTCTAAAATCAGGTGATATCCTTTATTTTCTTCTTGTTAGTTTTGATCTCCTTAACTTGTTATCCTTGATTGAGTTTTTGATTATTTCGTGTTTAGAGCTTAATAGTTTGCAACTAGTCCTTTAAAAAATGTTATTTTATTTTATTGTTGTATCATAATATATCAGTAGCATAAAGAGTAAACAAAAGAAAGAAAAGAATGTCCAAAAGTTACTTTTGTTGAATCTACCACAATACATAAATAAAGGAAAATTTGGACCAGAAAAATTTCAAAAATTATCAGATTTTGTATACTAATTCTTGGAGTCTTAATTGCATCCTATTTAAAAGTTGAGCTCATTTAGGGATCATTTGCTATAGTAACCAAGATTTAGATTAAAACTTGTTATAAAGGTCAGATTCATATCAGAAGGGAATTTTAGGTCAAATAGATTCATAAAATTCTCATATTTTCTATAATAAGTTATAAGTTTCTAATAGCACACCATATTAAATTTGAGTTTGTTTGGTATGAGAACTGAATTTAGCATTGGAACTTGTCATAACGGGCTAATTTGTGTCTGTAATTCAAACTTTTTTTGCTGCTATTTGACACGACTAAAAGATTGATGTCTTCTCCCAAGTGCAGGAGTGTCGAAGTAATAAATAACCCGGCAAGACCGGAGTCGAACCACAGGGAGGTTAATTGTACAAATTATAAACGACAATAGTACAACAACAATAATAATAATAACAACAACAATAATAATAGTAATAACAATAATAACAATAATGACAATAACAATAACAATAACAACAACAACAATAACAACAACAACAACAACAACAATAATAATAATAATAATATAGTAGTAGTAGTAGTAGTAG
>NW_011500210.1:265160-268222 GCF_000495115.2 Populus euphratica
AATAATAATAATAATAATAATAATAATAATAATAATAATAATAATAAAGAAAGAGAAGAAGAAGAAGATGATGAGAAGTTGGAGATGGAATATTAACGTAACGATTAAACAATGATAATAACAAATGTCAAGGTTAGAGGTTCCACTAATGGTATGTCAAACAAGTATAATATAAACTCTTATTATTCAATTGGAAACCACACACAAAGGAGGTTCCAATCTAATTATAGATTGTTAACATGATTACATTGGTCATCTTATTCGATTAATGCTAATACTTGTAAATCTCGTCAAGCATTCATTATTATAACTTATGTTAACAACAAATCAAGTTCCTTTCATAGCTCAGGTGTCGGTTATACCATACAGTATGGGCTATGAGAGTGCCAAGCATTTGTTGTACCAAGTGTTATACAACATAAATCAAGATTAGTCATTTAACAAGCAAAGTATTAAAGAGTGAACAAGATAACAAATACAAAACATGTTAGTATCAAACATTGAAGTCCATATTAAGTTTACACTATACTTATTCTTACACCATTAATGCAACCTTTTCACCTTGACATGATAAACTTAGCTAGATATAATGAAAGAAAGAAAAATAAATAAAAAAAATAAGAACATAAATAAGATAAGAGTTAACAAAGCAAAGGAAAGGAATTGAAAGACATAAACTTGATATTAATGAAAGCAAAGCATAAGCAATACAAAAAATACAAAGAGAGAAAGGAAGAGCATGATCTTGATCTGGAAACCAAGATGCCTAAATGCATGGCAAATGCCTCCTTTTATAGGCCAAAATTGGGAACTATTGATTTGATGACTAATTGATGAGTGGGTGGCCAACTCTTGACTTGGTGACAATTCTTATCTTCTCTTGTCTGCCCAAAATGTCATTGATAACGTCAAAATTAGAGCCACTTAAAAACATGAAAGTTGTAGGCAATTGTCTCAGATTTCTTGTGTAAAAACTTCAGCTCATTTGGACTTCTAGAACTCTAGATATGGCCAAAATACGGAACAGTACTAGGGCTGGAGGACAGATTCAGGCTTCTTTGTTGTTGCTACAATTTGGACTTGAAAATGACCTTTTTAGATCTTGGGATCCATATTAAAGTTGTAGACCTATGTCTTACCTTTCCATTCATATAAAGTAGACCTAAATCTGAGATCTATAGCTCCAGATATGACCTAATTACAGAACAGTATTCTGATTTGCATTGCACCTACATCTCTTTTCTAATTTTGGTCATCTTTTTGCCCTTGCAATTTAAGTTCTTAAAGTCATCAATCAATCCTTTCATTTATGTGATAGGCCTGCATTTAAAATGAACATTTACCAAAAATTAAAGGTATCTTATATTATTAGATATATTATTATAAAACATGCTTTAGTTAAGGAGTTATTGATACTTCAAGTGCAAAATGATGATATAAAACCTTGATAAAAATGCACTTTTAAGTACTAATCACACCCCCCAACCAGCTTATTACTAGTCCCTAGTAATCAAAGCATTAAAATAGAAAAACATTTTGCAAATTCCACAAAGTAAGGTAGTCATCATTTAACTTCCATTAATCTATCCAGATAAACAAACTCTCGTTAAATTTATATACCTACTCAATACCTCTTAACAAGATATTTATAAACCTTTCTTGTGTGCTCAATGTATCAACACATAATTATGGGGCTTTTTTTGGAAGAAAACAAAATTTTTGTTCTAATGTTTAAGGTTAACTTCCTTAGGTTGGGATTATTATTTGTCTCTTTTTTTTTTCTTTTTTTTTTTTAAATATATATACATATAATTTAAAAACACCATACATCTTTAACCCATGTAACGAGCTTTCGGCTAATGACTCCCAGACCAGTTGGTCTTAGGGCATTAGGTGTTAAGACACCCCTACGAGCTTAGTAACTCGGGTCGTAGATACTGATATATAGATAGTGCAATGTTTGATTCCCTTATGCTTTTCTCCTCAACCCATGTAACAAGCGTTGGGCCAATAGCTCCCAAGTCAGTTGACTTTAGGGTATTAGATGTTAAAACACCCCTTCGGGCTTAATTGCTTAGGTTAGGGAGGCTACGAAACCAAACTTATCTATATTTTTATTATGAGCATTTTTTTTCTTTTTTTTTTGTTTTTTTTAATTATATACTATCCCTTTTCCTTAGTTGTTACCTTTAACAAAAGAACATAAATAATGTAATAATCCAATATGCAACCCACAATCATATATTAAAGTGTGTGTGTGAAAATTAAGGTTTAAGAATACATGTTAAATGAGTATATGAGCAGAATTAAGTGATAATAATGCGAGAGTTTGTAAATCTGAATATTTCAAGAAGTATTATAATAGACCTTGTTAAGAATGGTTACTAAGATGCGTCTCAAGAGTCACTTTAACAAAAGAGCTCCTTTACTCTGCCATCCTAGTAACAACAATTATGCACATGCTTTATGAAATGGAAAACAATTTTTTTTTTATCAACTACTACCTTCTCCCCCCAACAAAAACGAGACATTGTCCTCAATGTTCTAAGGTAGAAAGATAGAGTATAGAAGATATCACCTGAAATAACGAACATTGACAAACCTGAAACACACTTAAACAAAAATAAGTAATACCAAAACACAATAATAAAACAAAACAACACAAAAATTACAAATGAAGACTCAAATCTAATCTAAGCTTTTTACGGCTTTCCTTAGATGACCAATTTATGCGATTCATGGAAGGATCAATTACAGGAATGAAAGATTGTAGTTGGTCAATCAATTGTTCAGCAGTAGCAGCAGAGATTATGATTTGTCGTGCAGAAGATGTTAGAAATTCCTGTTCCACAGCATGATCAAGAAAAGACAACAACTTATCATAATAACCATTAACATTTAACAAACCTATGAGTTTATGGTGAATGTGCAGTTGAGCCCAAGAGGAAATATAAAAGATCTCTTCCAATGTACCTAGACCACCTGGTAGAGCAATGAAGGCATCAACATGGTTAAACATTGCATTCATTCGAGCCGACATTGTGAAGACCTGAAGTTCCTCT
>NW_011503035.1:0-4624 GCF_000495115.2 Populus euphratica
AGTTACAATTGTTAAAAATTTAAAAATCCTATAAATAAATCAACTAAAAATTGAACTCATATGTAAAAACAAATCTCACAACAACATTTATACAATTATTAAGAACAAAAACAATTAAAAGTAAAATAAAAAATAATATAGTGAAAAACATCATGAGAAATGAAGAAAAAAGAAAAATCTTACCTTAATGTAGTTGTAAGTAAAGCTAAGGAGAGAGAAAAAATTTCGTAAAGCATATTAATTAAAAAAAACTAAGAAGATAAAAGAAGAAAGAAGAAGAAGGCATATTCGAGCATGAAGAAGAAAAGAAGGAGATGAAGAGATAAGATAAGAGAAAGAAATAGATATTGATGTTTTTTACATATAGTGAAAAAAAAAAAAAGTGGAAGAAGAAGGAGAAGAATAAGAAATGAGTATGTCTCTTAGGAAATAAGGGAATTCAAACTTTTTATTGGGGGTGGATCACGACGGATAATTAAATATTAATATTTTTTAATTATTTCTTTGGTAATTTTGTTTCTAATAATTTATTTCAATGAAAACTTTAAATTAATTGAATTGTTTCATAAAACTACCAAATAAAACCAATGACATTTCAATTTGTTGATGATTTTGTTCGTAAAGAACAAAAATTAATAGTGCAATTGAAAAGTGAATAGTTCTGCAGCTCTCTGGAAAACACCGATGAAAAATTTCATCAGTGATTTTCTTTATAATTGATATGATGAATGGTATTCATTGTTTACCAATGAATTTACCGATTATTCTGTCGATAATTTCATTGGTAAAAATGATATATCGGTAAAATCCCTAAAACATTTACCTACACAAATATTCTCTCAGTATTTCTATTTGTATTTATTAATTTTCTAGTAGTGATAAATCTAGTATCTACGGATGAAACAAAATAATTGGAAAGAGTTAAACTTGTCACACCCGTGAACTAGGTTAACCAACTAAACTTGTAAATAGGTCTGTGGACTTTATAAAATTTAATAACATAATTTTTTAAAACTATTTTTTTAATTATATAAAAAAATAGATGATAAAAAAATTCAAGTTCAATTAAAAAAAAAACCCCACTAAATTCAAAAACCAGGGTAACTCGAGTTATCCTGGTAAACCCATAAACCATGTTAACCTTTTAAAAAGGTTAAATAAAAAGAAAAACAATTATATAAAGTTTAATAACATGATTTTTTTAAACTATTTTTTTAACTATATAAAAAATAGATGATAAAAAAATTCAAGTTCAATTAAAAAAAAAACCCCACTAAATTCAAAAACCAGGGTAACTCGAGTTATCCTGGTAAACCCATAAACCATGTTAACCTTTTAAAAAGGTTAAATAAAAAGAAAAAAAATTATATAAAATTTAATAACATAATTTTTTTTAAACTAATTTTTTTAACTATACAAGAAGGGAAAAAAAGGATAAAAGAGTCAAATTCAATTAAAAAAAGACATCTCACCAAACTTGTAAATCAGAGGAACCTAAGTTACTCTGTCAAACCTGCAAACCATGTTAATCTTATAAAAAGATAAAATAAAAATAAATAAATTATAAAGTTAAATCCTCACAATTCCAATATTAAAAGATGAATCAACAAAAACAAATTTGAAAAAAAAATCATGACTAAAATTCAAAAACATAAAGAAAAAATCAAGAAAGCAAAACATTATAGATTATTACTGTCATTCACAGTATAATATGTGTGGGTGAACCAATAGTTTCCTCAAATCCTTTAATTTGTGTTACTTTATAAAGTTTAATAACATGATTTTTCTCTAAAACTATTTTTTTAACTATATGAGAAAAAATTAAACTATAATAAAAGTTAAGTTCACTTAAAAAATATATATATAAAAAAAAAGGACAACCCACTAAACTTGTAAATCGGGGCAACCTAGGTTACATTAGGAAACCTATAAATCATGCTAACCTTATATAAAAGAAAAATAGAAAGAAGTAAATTACAAAGCTAAATTCTTAACAATCTCAATTTTAAAAGATAAAATCGACAAAAATAGATTTGAAAAAAAATTCATAATAAAAATTCAAAAACAAAAGAACTAATAAAGCAAAACACGGTGAATTACTATTACAATTCAAAGTGCAGTAGGTGTTAGGTGAACAATGATTTCTCTCACATCTTTTAATTTTTGTTACTTTATAAAGTTTAATAATATAATTTTTTTAAAAAAAAAACTATTTTTTTAACAATATGAGAAAAAAAATAACTATAAAAAAGTCAAATTCAATTAAAAAACCAACCAAATCCATAAATTGAGGCTACTTAAGTTACTTCAAAAAACTTGCAAACAACGCTAACCTCATAGAAAGACAAAATAAAAAAAAAAATTAAAAGATAAATTCTAAACTATCTTAATATTAACATATGAAATCAACAAAAAAAATTGAAAAAAAATCATGACAAAAAAAAACTAAAAGAAAATAAAAAAAAAACATGTATAAAAAAACTAATGTAGAGACACGCTATAGCAATTCAAAGTATTTTGTGATAAAAATTACAGTATTTTTCCTAATTATTTAGTTTTTCTTATAATTCTCCCGCGCACAGTGAAGAATGGAAGGACTTCAATCCATTTTCTTGTATTTAATCTTAATTTATATTTACTCTTAATTTAAGAAGTTGGATGTTGATTTATTTGGCAAGTTAGATCACTACTGAAAAATTGATCACTACAAATGAAAATACCAACGGAATATTTTTTTTTGTAGATTGCAATGAATTTTACCAATAGATTATTTCTTCGCTATATCCTTCAGTAAATGTTGATGAAAATATTATATTGGTATACATCGAGGGGATTATAATGGGAAACGAAGGAATTAAATAAATCTAAAAAGTACGATAATGTATCATTTATACAAACAACATCACCGACAGTATTAATCCATGGGTATATTATAGATAGCTTTAAGACTTTTCACTTATCAATTATACTGTTTTTCTTGCCAATGACATATAAGAGCATCGAGGGATTAAGTCCGTCAATATTTTCCTCAAAGCTTTAGAACTATTCACTTCTCAATTACACTGTTAATTATTGTTTTTTATAGTTAAAATTATCAATGGATTGAAAAGTCACCAAAGATATTTTAGGCAATTTTGAAAAATTTTTATTAAATTAAAAAATTCAATTAAATATTACAAATGGAATAAAAAAAATAAACTGAAAAGTTGTTAGTGATATTTGGAGGGTTTCTGAAAAAATTATAAATTAAATATTGCAAGTGGGATCATCAACTGAATATTTAAAAATATTAATATTTAATTATTCATAAGTAAAATCATTGGTAAAACAGCTCAATTAAAATATTAGAATCACTAATTTCATAAAATACACAACTCTTTTTTTTTTTCATTTCTCTTCCCTTTTTGTAAAAAAACAAAAAAAAAAAGTCATTGTCCTTCTCTCCCTTTTTCTTCTCTCCTTAACTCCTTTTCTTTTCTCCTTCACGTGCATATATGAATTTCCCACTCTTCCTTTAATTAATACACTTTATGAAAAAAATTTTCTTTTTTTAACTTTACTCACAATGAAATTAAGATAGGAATTTTTTCTTCTCTTTTTTTTTATATTTTTTTAATTTTACTGTTCTTAATAATTGTGTGAATGTTATTGTAGGAATTTTTTTATGTTAAAATAATTTTGTTGAATTTTAGTTTGATTTATTTTTTAATTTTGTTGTTCAATTTCAATTAAATATATAAGATTGATTTTAATTATTATTATTTAATTTTTTTTATGAAATTTTAATTAAATGAATTTATGTGTTGCTAGATTATGGGTTCTTGAATAGGATTTTTAGGTTAGGTGAAAAAAAAATTAGTTAATTTATTTATTTGTTGTTGTTGTTTAATTTTTTTGTTAATTTTTTTATTTTAAATTTATTTGAGTTGATTTTTTTTTTCAAGTAACTCAGTTCCTGAGTATTATTATTGAGTATTGATTTATATTAATTTAATTTAATTTAATTATTTTATACTATTTTTAATATATATATATATATATATTGATGGACAGATTAAATTCATCGGTATATTCTAGAGAATTAAAATCAATTACTGCAAATGTTACTATCACTATTTAATCACGAATAGAATTGCATGCTATCTTTATACCAATTATATGTCAAGTTTCCTAAGAAAAATACCAATAAAATAAAGTAAATAAAATGTTTTAACACTTTTGTTGTTAAAAAATCCTTTGATAATAATTGAAAAACCATAAATCACAAATAAGAATTTTATTAAAAAAGTACTTTTTTTTATGAGCTCATAGGTAAAAATAGTGCTAACGGATTAAGAGTATAAATATTAATAAAAAAATTTATTAATAAATCTAAAAATTTTAGTAGTGAGTTAATTCCTCTTTAAAAAATAAATTATAGAATTTATTTATTTATTGTCATAAGATCTAAAATAATATTATCTTGATATATAGCTACTCATTACATCACAATTCACAAGGTTTTTTTTAAGATTACAATATCTTCTAATCACTTTCATATATTTAACATTAATTTTTTTAGTTTAATTTTTTAAAAATAATCTATATCTAAATTAGTATATGTTTTTTTTCAAAGATTTTTTTT
>NW_011503035.1:10920-13857 GCF_000495115.2 Populus euphratica
CGCAAAACCACAGCGGACAAAGACATCCCAACACCGTTTATGAACCTTACTGACCTAATCAGCAACTTCAAAAAGCATGGTTTAGATGAGAGAGATCTTGTAGCTCTCTCTGGTGCCCACACTATAGGGTCTGCACAGTGTTTTGCCTTCAGAGACAGAATCTACAATGAAACTAACATTGACCCTAAATTTGCTCGAAAACGCAGATTAACCTGTCCACGCACTGGAGGTAACTCAAACCTTGCCGCTCTAGACCCAACACATGCAAACTTTGATGTTAAATACTTCAATAAATTATTGAAGAAAAGAGGGTTACTTCACTCTGATCAAGAACTCTTCAATGGAGGCTCCACTGATAGCTTGGTAGAGGCTTATAGCTCAGATGCCAAGGCTTTTTATGCTGACTTTGCTAAGTCTATGATGAAGATGGGGAATATAAACCCACTGACTGGAAAGCGAGGGCAAGTTCGTTTGAATTGTAGGAAGGTGAACTAAAATGTTCCTACTTTGGATTTCAAAATAGAAAAGAACTTATTCGTCGTCTCGTGCTATACAGCGAGTTTGTATTTTTTTTTTTTGAAAAAACAATGTTTAAATATCCCATGTGCGTTTTAAATAAATAAAAAAATTTAACAACCTGGTTATAATCTCTTTTTATTTTAATATGAACTGAAGAAAATAAATAAAAATAATAATTAATTTTTAGTTAATTAAATATAAAATGATAAAATTAAATTAAAAAATAAGTATAAATCAACACAAGTTAGCATAATAGATATCTAATGAATAAAAAAAATTAAAAAACTATTTTTTAAAAATATAACTAATGTCAAATAATGAAATATATATATATATAAAGATCTCACCCCGTTAATTTTTCAAACTAGTGACCAAGGGAGAAGCATCATATATAAAAAAAAATCATAGAAGTTCAATCCTTAATAAATCAAATATTAACGGATGAAATCATAAAAAAAAATACAATAGCACAAAAGTATCCAAAATAAGAAAAGACCAAAAATTAAAAAAAATAACAATTAAAAAAAGAAGAATAAAAATTAAAATGAAAAATAAATTAGATGAGAACTATAATTTTTTTAACAGATGGTGAAATTGAAAAGAGAAATAACTTTAATAAAATGATACATAAATAAAAAGAATAAAGATTAAATTGAAAATAAATAATATACCATAAATTTATATTAAATGATAAAATTAAAAACTAATAAAACTTTTACAAAAGGACCAGGAAAAACAAATAAAAATCAAAGAAATAAAGACCAATTAGAAAAAATAGCATATGAAAAATTAGAATTGAATGATAAAATTGAAAACAGATAAAAATTTTATAAAAAAATTAAAAACAAAAAAAATAAAGACTAAAATTCAAATATCAACAACAAATCATATGACTAATATATAATTTTGAGGGATAAGAAAGAAAAAAAAAATTATTGATAATAAATCATCTCACTACCACTAATACATGTCATACCAATAAAAAAATGATTCATTAACATATTTAATGACATAATAAAAAATATTTTTTCCACTAAGAGGCATCAATGAAGCCACCTGAAATGTGTGAACGCCTCCCACAAGAACTAGGTATCAATGAACTTAAGTAATAATAGAAAAACTAGAGTGAAAAGATCAAAAGACTTTTTAATGCACAATTTAAGTTTTTTAATTTAACGGGTGAACTTGTTATTTTACTATATTTAAAAAAATAAAAGGATATAAAAACCTATCTGCTTTATTTTAAAAAAAAATTATTTGAAGAGTGATCATGTGATTTTATTATGCTTAAAAAATTAAAAAATATATGTACATCCTAGTCAATTCTTTAATAACTAATATAAAAAAGATAGAAATACTCTCAAAACCAAGGCATTTGATTTTTTAGAGAATAAAAAAAAATTAATTGTAGCGTTGAATAGAAAAATATATTTATAGCCATAGTGAATTTTTCTTCCATATTAGTTTAGTTGTTTTGTTATTTTTGTTTGATTATTTTTTGAGCAATATGTGCTGTTATTTTTTTATTTTTATTTTTTAATTTACGTGGGGTGAATCATGGTTTAATTAAACAAGTCATGGTTTTACCTCTTCTTTGAGAGAAATTAAACGTCTGTAATGGTGAATAATATGATTAATACATTCATTTCAATTTTGTACTATAACTAACTCTTTTTATCTACCAAAATACCTGGGAACTGCGTGCTTTGTTTATAATATCCAATTGACTTTTTTCATGTCAACTTTTCTTTGTGAAGAAGCAGGTGAAAGCGTGTAAATCATAATGGATTTGATTTTAATTTACTGCACAAGTTTTTTTCCTTCCTAAATCAATATACATAGAGACCGTCCAAGAAAAAATGGAGGGGTTAGAGAGAAGCTGGCCATAGACTAATCCCATGGTTGTCAGTGGAGGGGGGAAAACACTAATCCGATTAATTAGTAATTAATTAAAGGTTATGGGACTTCGAAAGGTACAAGAGAAAGCTTTGAAAGCCTTTCAGCTTCTCTGTGCACCACTGCGGCACTCTCTCTTGGAAGAAGCAGAAAGGAAAAGGGCTGAAAAGAAATTGTGAAGACAGACATATAGTTGGAGCGAATGCTGATTTGTGTTTTAACAAAAAATATATATAAAGACTGGCATCGAAGTCATGCACCTTCTGTTTGCCCTGTGGGAAAAATTAGGAGCAAACTAGTAAAAAGTCTTGGTGCTAGCTTGAGAACCAACTAGCATTACCCCACGGGAAAACAGTGGCTAGATAACTGAGAGACGAACGAAGGAAGAGGAATATGAAAGCCCACCTAAGCTCCACTCCATCTCCATGCATGGTGAATACAAGGACATTTTGAGTTTCTTGGGTTAGCTGAGATTGAAGATCATTTTATCATCATGTGGAGGTTTTTCTTGACAATAACATC
>NW_011503098.1:0-13247 GCF_000495115.2 Populus euphratica
TTATTCAACTTTTACCTTCTTTTCATGGTTTGGAATTGGAAAATCCATACTTGCATTTAAGGGAATTTGAGGAGGTCTGCAACACATATAATAATTTAAATTGTAGCATGAACACCATCAGATTAAAGCTTTTTCCTTTTTCATTAAAAGATAAAGCTAAAACATGGCTACAAAATTTAAGACCAGGATCCATTCGTGCTTGGGATGAAATGCAACAACAGTTTTTAAAGAAGTTTTTCCCATCTCATAAAATAAACTCTTTCAAGAGACAAATCATCATTTTCACTCAAAAACCAGGAGAAACATTTTACAAATGTTGGGATAGGTATCGAGACTTGCTTAGTACTTGCTTTCATCATGGTTTTGAAACATGGAGATTGGTTTCACATTTCTATGAAGGGTTAACACCTAAAGATAGGCAAATGGTTGAATTGATGTGCAATGGAACTTTTGAAGATAAAGACCCTGATGAAGCAATGGAGTACTTAGACTTGTTAGCTGAAAATGCTCAAAATTGGGACACCGCGGGTACTTATGAGGCACCGAGTAAAACTCAACCTCACACATCTAGTGGAGGCATGTACAACCTTAGGGAAGATCATGACCTTCAAGCCAAGTTTGCATCTTTAGCTAGAAAAGTCGAGGCACTAGAATTGAAAAAGAGTGGTCAATTAAAATCTGTTGAAAACATTGTGTGTCAAATAGAGTGGTCAATTAAAATCTATTGAAAACATTGTGTGTCAAATCTGTGAAACAAATGAACACTCAACCAGTAACTGTCCAACCTTGCCTTCTTTTAAGGAATGTCTCCATGAACAAGCCCATGCTTTAAACAGTTTTCAAAGGGCCAACCACAACCCATACTCCCAAACATACAACCCTGGTTGGAGAAATCACCCAAATTTCAGTTGGAAGAGTGAGAACAACAATGCACAAACTTCACAACCACCGTTTCAAGCACACCACAATTTCCAAAATTCTCATGGATATGCACCTCCTTATGCTCCACCTCCTAGAAGAAATCTTGAGGAAACATTGCATGCATTCATTGAAAAGCAAGAGACAATCAATACTCAACTTGCTCAAAACATGACAGATTTTAAAGATACTCTTGCTAAATTAACATCTGCTCTCAGTTTCCAAGAGAAAGGTAAGTTTCCATCTCAACCGCAACAAAATCCTAAGGGGCAATACAATGCAAATGCAAGTAGTTCCGGAAGCTAACATATGGATCAAATCAAATCAGTCACTACTCTGCGCAGCGGTAAGGTTATTCAAAAACTAATTCTTGAACCTTGTGAGAAAGATGATGAGTCAACCTCTAAGGGTAAGGAAGGGGTTGAATATGAAAATTGCAAAGAAACGACTGATTCTTCGCCAGCACTTTCATTTTCTCATGCCATGACCAATCAGGAAGAAATCGAGGATGAAAAAGGCACCGAAAAGGTTGATGCAAATCTTTTATCAAAAGTGACAACAGATTCAAGACCCGACATCACATCAATCGATGATTACTTTCCTGATAAATCTCTACTTTCTCTTAGTTCAATGCCTTGGTTTACTAAAAATATCAATTTTCTTGCTTCAGGATTTTTGCCAACTCATTGGAGTATTGAAGACAAAAGAAAATTTTTGAGCAACGAGCAAATTTTTTATTGGGATGACCCTTACTTATTCAATTATTGTCCTGATCAAATATTTCAAAAATGCATTCTCGACAATGAGGTAAGTAATTTCATTAAATTTTGTTACTCTAAGGCATGTGGGGATCATTTCTCATCAAAAAAGAGGATTGTAGAAATCTTACAAAGTGAATTTTACTGGCCCATCATATTCAAGGAGTCAGATGCATTCCGCAAAAACTGTGAAAATTATCAGAAGGTGGGATTTATTTCAAAACACAGAGAGTCTTTAGATAATCTTCTATTGACTCTTAAGTCTCATCATAGTCGAGATAAGCATCGTGTAATTCATGACTTATGAACCCATTTTCAAAAAGAACATACTTGACTTAGTCTTGGGAATCTGACTAAAAAAGACCCTGTTTGCCAGTTTTTAAGAAAACTGGATGGGAAGCCTATCCCCGACCCATAGAGGGCGTTTAAGCCGTTCTTGGATGTAAAACCAAGGGAAGATGTGAGCCACAATCACAACTACCTGTACATACACATGTTTTTTTCAAAAGTAAATAAATAAATAAATAAAAAGAGAGAGAGAGAGAGAGTGTGAGACTCCAGCTGGCCTACATATAGGTGTTATGATTGCCTTTCTACTTTCTCATCTATAAAACCCTCTTTTCCTTCCTTTCATTTCTACTCAACCCATACATTCAACAAATACAGAAGTGTGTAGAAATGGCAAGTTCCTCAAGAAGTGTGTAGAAATGACAAGTTCCGCAGGTCATCAAATAAGAAATATTTGTGTTTTCGGTGGATCTAGTCCTGGGAAAGAAAAGGAGTTTTTAGAATCAGCAAATCATCTTGGTCAGGTGCTGGCTGAGAGAAAGATTCATTTAGTGTATGGGGGAGGCAGTCTTGGGTTAATGGGAGGTGTGTTAATAGCTGCATTTTTAGGAGGTAGTCAAGTTTTAGGAGTCGTCCCTGAAGCTTTGGCACAAGGAGACATCATTGGAAAAACAATTGGAGAGGAACTTCAGGTCTCCACAATGTCGGCTCGAATGAATGCAATGTTTAACCATGCTGATGCTTTCATTGCTTTACCAGGTGGTCTAGGCACATTGGAAGAGATCTTTCATATTTCCTCTTGGGCTCAATTGCACATTCACCATAAACCCATAGGTTTGTTAAATGTTAATGGTTATTATGATAAGTTGTTGTCTTTTCTTGATCATGCTGTGGAACAGGAATTTCTAACATCTTCTGCACGACAAATCATAATCTCTGCTACTACTGCTGAACAATTGATTGACCAACTACAATCTTTCATTCCTGTGATTGATCCTTCCATGAGTCGCATAAATTGGTCATCTACGGGAAGCCGTAAAAAGCTTAGATTGGATTTGAGCCTTCATTTGTGATTTTTTGTGTCTTTTGGTTTTATTATTGTGTTTTGTTATTTCTTATTTTGTTTTAGTGTGTTTCAGGTTTTGTTAGTGTTCGTTATTTCAGGTGATATCTTTTATACTCTATCTTTCTACCTTAGAACATTGAGGACAATGTCTCGTTTTGGTTGGGGGGAGAGGGTAGTAGTTGATAAAAAAAATAAATTGTTTTTCATTTCATAAAGCATGTGCATAATTGTTGTTACTAGGATGGCAGAGTAAAGGAGTTCTTTTGTTAAAGTGACTCTTGAGACGCATCTTAGTAACCATTCTTAACAAGGTCTATTATAATACTTCCTGAAATATTCAGGTTTACAAACTCTCGTGTTGTTACCACTTAATTCTGCTCATATATTTATTTAACATGTATTCTTAAACCTTAATTTACACACACACACTTTAACATATGATTGTGGGTTGCATATTGGATTATTACATTATTTATGTTCTTTTGTTAAAGGTAACAACTAAGGGAAAGGGATTGTATATAATTAAAAAACAAAAACATGAAAAAAAAAGAAAACAAAAAAGAAAAAAAAATGATGATAATAAAAATGTAGATAAGTTTGATTTCGTAGCCTCCCTAACCTAAGCAATTAAGCCCGAAGGGGTGTTTTAACACCTAATACCCTAAAGTCAACTGACTTGGGAGCTATTGGCCCAACGCTTGTTACATGGGTTGAGGAGAAAAGCTTAAGGGAATCAAACATTGCACTATCTACATATCAATATCTGCTACCCGAGTTATTAAGCTCGTAGGGGTGTCTTAACACCTAATGCCCTAAGACCAACTGGTCTGGGAGTCATTAGCTGAAAGCTCGTTACATGGGTTAAAGATGCATGATGTTTTTAAAGTATATGTATATAGAGTTAATAAAAAAAAAAAAGAAAAAGAAAGAGACAAAAATAGTAATCCCAACCCAAGGAAGTTAACCTTAAACATTAGAAGAAAAATTTTGTTTTCTTCCAAGAAAAGCCCCATAATTATGTGTTGATACATTGAGCACAAAAGAAAGGTTTATTAATATCTTGTTAAGTGGTATTGAGCAGAAATATAAATTTAATGAGAGTTTGTTTATCTGGATAGATTAATGGAAGTTAAATGATGAATACCTTGCTTTGTGAAATTTGCAAATTGTTGTAACGCTTTGATTACTAGGGACTAGTAATAAGCTGGTTGAGGGGTGTGATTAGTACTTAAAAGTGCATTTTTATCATGGTTTTATATCATTATTTTGCACTTGAAGTATCAATAACTCCTTAACTAAAATATGTTTTATAATAATGTATCTAATAATATAAGATACCTATAATTTGAGGTAAATGTATATTTTTAATGCAGGCCTATCACATAAATGAAAGGATTGATTGATGACTTGAAGAAATTAAATTGCATGGATAAAGAGATGGTCAAACTTAGAGAAGAGATGTCGGTGCAATCCAAACCAGAACACTGTTCGGTAATTGGGTCATATCTGGAGCTACAGATCTCAGATTTAGGTCCAATTTATATGGATGGAAAGGTAAGACATAAACCTACAACTTTCATATGGCGCCTAAGATCTAAAAAGGCCATTATCAAGTCCAAATTGTAGCAACAACAAAGAAGCCCGAATCTGTCTTCCAGCCCGAGCACTGTTCGGTATTTTGGCCATATCTGGAGTTCTAGAAGTCCAAATGAGCTGAATTTTTTACACAAGAAAGTTGAGACAATTTCCTACACCTTTCATGTTTCCAGTGGCTCCAATTTTGACGTTATCAATGACGTTTTGGGCAGACAAGAGAAGATAAGGATTGTCACCAAGTCAAAAGTGGGCCACTCACTTATCAATTAGTCATCAAATCAATAGTTCCCAATTTTGGCCTATAAAAGGAGGCATTTGCCATGAATTTAGGCATCTTGGTTTCCACATCAATATCATGGTCTGCCTTTCTCTCTTTGTATTTTTTGTAATTTTTATGCTTTGCTTTTATTAATATTAAGTTTATGCCTTTCATTTCCTTTCCTTTACTTAGTTAACTTTTATATTCTTATTTTGTTTATCTATTTTGCTTTCTTTCATTATGTCTAGCTAAGTTAATTATGTCAAGGTGAAAAGGTTACACTAATGGTGTAAGAATAAGTATAATGTAAACTTAATATGGACTTTAATGTTTGATACTAACATGTTTTATATTTGTTATCTTGTTCACTCTTTAATACTTTGCTTGTTAAATGACTAATCTTGATTTATGTTGTATAACACTTGGTACAACAAATGCTTGGCACTTTCATAGCCCATAATGTATGGTATAACCGACACCTGAGCTATGAAAGGAACTTGATTTGTTGTTAACATAAGTTATAATCATGAATGCTTGACGAGATTTACAAGTATTAACATTAATTGAATAAGATGACTAATGTAATCATGTTAATAATATATAATCTGATTGAAACCTCCTTTGTGTGTGGTTTCCAATTCAATAATAAGAGTTTATACTATACTTGTTTGATATACCATTAGTGGAACCTCTAACCTTGACATTTGTTATTATTATGGCTTAATCCTTACATTAATATTCCATCTTAAAGTTCTCATCATCTTTTTCTTCTTCTCTTTCTTTAATATTATTATTATTATTATTACTACTACTATTATTACTACTACTACTATTATTATTATTATTATTATTATTATTATTGTTATTGTTATTATTATTATTATTATTTCCAGTCTCCCTCGATTTCGCCTTCAAGAGCCACATGCCTAGGTAAGTTTCCTTCCTTTCTTGCTAAAATAATTAACTGGTTACTGTGTTTGCCAGGGATGTGCTTGGAAAAAGAGGGCAGATAGAAGGAGGACTAGAGGAACACCAAGAGGAAAACAAAGGAAAAGAAAATAGCATCAGCAGGCCGACCCTCCACTATCATTATCATCTTCAATTGCAGCACCAGGTAAGTTGATCTTTCCCTTCTTGTATTTTAATTACATGCTTCCTGTAGCGGACGTGCGTAAGCAGTTCATGCACGCCTGCTGGTAAAAATATAAAAATATAAAAATATGTATGCATTAATAAAAATAATATAAATTTATTAGTTTATTCACTAACGCCAGTGTCAGGAATAAAAATACTGATTTAAATTTATATTATTTTTATTCATTGTATTTTATTTTATTTAGCTAGAAAAATAAAATATATATATATGCATGCATAAAAAAAAATTACTTTTATTTATTTATTCACTGACACCAGAGTCAGGAATAAAAGGAAAAAAAGATGATTTAAATTTATTTATTTTGATACCTATGTAATATTCACCAACACTAGAGTTGGAAATATCCGTAGTTGAATATTCATTGGCGCTAGAGTCAGGAATATTACACACAAACAATCATAGTATAAACCAACAAAACAAAAAGTGTTAGCAATTAAGGACAAAGATCAGCAATGCAGCCTGCCTTAGGTAGGATGTTTAAGGGGTAATAATATCTTTCCTTTTATGTAACCAGTCTCGGACCATGTAATCTCTATTGACCAGTTAGGGTTCCTAGTAACCATAATACTAAGTGGCGACTCCTTAAACAAAGAATATCCTCATTAAAGAATTGGATGCCAGAAATCTGTTCTTTCCAAAAATTTAATAGATTTTTAAGGCCGCCGCGATGTCGGGTGCGACAGAAAGCACCCATGCATACAGGCTCATACCATAGCTCGACTTTCGTCGGGAAGTCAGGCAAGGAGCTTTGTTGCCCTCTTGGCAGACTATGACCAATTCTAGATCATAAGGGAAAATCAGCTCTATGTGAAAAAGGTGTTTTGCATAAGGTCTAGTTCCTTGGGCACTGGATTGACGACGACATGAGTTGATTGGATCAAAAGAAGATGTGTGCAAGCCGTGTTGGACTGGGAGACGCCACACAAGGTGTAGGAACTACGATTCTTCGTCAGATTAGTCATACTTAAAAAGATATATTTATATTAGAATAAATACTATAGGCTCGAGGGCTTCTCAGGTGATCGTAAGGGCTTAAGCTGCTTTTGCTTTTTGCCTTACCTTCTAGTAAAGGGCGAATGAGGGGCGTGTGCAACCTAGAGAGATGGCCGTCTCTCTTTGATGAATGTGGGTCAAGGTTCGGTTCATTTGGAAAAGAGGTCAGTCTTAGGGGAGACCATGCGAATGGTTGAAGCAATGGAGTACTTAGACTTATTAGCTGAAAATGCTCAAAATTGGGACACCGCGGGTACTTATGAGGCACCGAGTAAAACTCAACCTCATACATCTAATGGAGGTATGTACAACCTTAGGGAAGATCATGACCTTCAAGCCAAGTTTGCATCTTTAGCTAGAAAAGTCGAGGCACTAGAATTGAAAAAGAGTGGTCAATTAAAATCTGTTGAAAACATTGTGTGTCAAATATAGAGTGGTCAATTAAAATCTATTGAAAACATTGTGTGTCAAATCTGTGAAACAAATGAACACTTATTCAATTCTTGTCTAACCTTGCCTTCTTTTAAAGAATGTCTCGATGAACAAGCCCATGCTTTAAACAGTTTCCAAAGGGCCAACCACAACCCATACTCACAAACATACAACCCTGGTTGTAGAAATCATCCAAATTTTAGTTGGAAGAGTGAGAACAACAATGCACAAACTTCACAACCACCATTTCAAGCACACCATAATTTCCAAAATTCTCATGGATATGCACCTCCTTATGCTCCACCTCCTAGAAGAAATCTTGAGGAAACATTGCATGCATTCATTAAAAAGCAAGAGACAATCAATACTCAACTTGCTCAAAACATGACAGATTTTAAAGATACTCTTGCAAAATTAACATCTGCTCTCAGTTTCCAAGAGAAAGGTAAGTTTCCATCTCAACCACAACAAAATCCCAAGGGGCAATACAATGCAAATGCTAGTAGTTCCAAAAGCCAACACATGGATCAAGTCAAATCAATCACTACTCTTCGCAGTGGTAAGGTTATTGAAAAACCCTCTCTTGAACCTTATGAGAAAGATGATGAGTCAATCTCTGAGGGTAAGGAAGGGGTTGAATATGAAAATTGCAAAGAAATGACTGATTACCTACCAACACTTCCATTTCCTCATGCCATGATGAAACAAAGAAAAGTCAGTCACAACTCTGAAATCTTTGAAACTTTCAAACAGGTAAGAATCAATATACCTTTGCTGGATGCTATTAAACAGATTCCTTCCTATGCTAAATTTTTGAAAGATCTATGCATTGTGAAGAGGAAACTAAATGTGAAAAAGAAAGCCTTTTTAACCGAACAAGTAAGTGTTATTCTTCAGAACAATAATGTTTTGAAATATAAAGACCCTGGTTGTCCTATAATTTCTTGCTTTATTGGAGAGCATAAAATTAAAAGAGCTTTAGTTGATCTCGGTGCTAATGTGAATTTATTTCCATATTCAGTTTTTCAAAGTCTCAATCTAGGTGAGTTAAAACCAACTTCTATATCTCTTTTACTTGCCGATAGATTTGTAAAAGTGCCAAGAATAATAATTAAAGATGTGTTAGTACAAGAATAATAATTGTGGATTTTATTGTCTTGGACACAGAACCTGTTGAAGCATGTAATTCATTTCTTGTTATTTTAGGACGTCCGTTTCTTGCAACTTCTAATGCATTGATTAATTGTAGGAATGGACTGATGAAGCTATCATTTGGAAACATGAAATTGGAGATGAATATTTTCAACATTTACGAACAACCTAGAGAAGATAATGATTTACAAGAAGTAGATCATATTGAAGAATTAGTTTATGATCAACTTGAATCTACTTTAAGTAAAAATGAGTTGGATGAATCTGAAGATTTGTAAATGATTTATTCTGAGGAAAAATCATGGATGAAAAAAGCACCGAAAATGTTGATGTGAATCTTTTGTCAACAATGATAACAAATTCAACATCTGATATCACATCAATCGATGATTACTTTCCTAACGAATCCTTACTTTCTCTTAGTCCAATGCCTTGGTATGATAAAAATATCAATTTTCTTGCTTTAGGAGATTTGCCAGCTGATTGGAGTACTCAAGACAAAGAAAAGTTTTTGAACAAAGTGAAGAACTTTTATTGTGATGACCCTAACTTATTCAAATATTGTCCTGATCAAATATTTCAAATATTCATTCCCGATAATGAGGTAAGTAGTGTCATTAAACTTTGTCATTCTGAAGCATATGGAAGTTATTTCTTGTTAAAAAAGATAGCTATAAAAATCTTTCAAAATGGATTTTATTAGCCCACCATGTTCAAGGACACGCATGCATTCTGCAAAACTTGTGAAAATTGTCAAAAAGTTGACACTAGTCAAAAAATTTTGTTTTATAATTCTCAACTCTATTCATTCCCTAGAGAGCTAAGATCAAGATGGAACAATCCTTATGAGGCCTGTGATATTGAGAATTCAATGAATGACAATGTTTTTAAGGAAAATGGACATCGTTTGAAAGCTTACTTTGATAATTTTCCTAGTGAAAATGAATCAACTAGTTTGAATGATCTTGTAGATAAAGGTTAATTATGTTGTTTTCTTACATTGTTTTTATGTTTCTTTTTGAGTGATTTTTGCTAGTTTCTCTCACCCCGGTCAAACGGCGGACAACGGTACTCCGTGACTTAAGTCGGTTCTTTCAGTTTCCCATAATAACTGATATCTGTGTATATATTTGTGCAATTCTTTGAATCTCTCTTCCAATTCTCATTTGAAAATGGACACTAATCTTGAAAAGTTGAAAAAGTATTTTCCCGCTTTGCCTCAAAATGCGATTACAAAAATTTACCGTGCTAGATGTGCAAGATTGAGATTGTTAATGAATCATGGAATTCCTGAAGATATTCGTTGGTTGATTGAAGCAAAGGTTCGATTATCAAGTGAGTCCTCTAACTCCTTCATTTCACACATGCCTGGAACAGGTAAAAACACTTTTGCAAAGAAACATCGTGCAAAACGACTAAAAGTCTGTCATCGATGTGCTAGATGGACTTGTAATACACAATGCCGTTCTTTAGGAATGTTATCTATAAACCGTGAAGATAAAATACAATTCATTAAGGATGGCCTGAGTAAGGAGTCTTTAGATAATCTTCTATTGACTCTTAAGTCTCATCATAGTCAAGATAAGCATCATGCAATTCATGACTTATAAACCCATTTTCATAAAGAACATGCTTGACATAGTCTTGAGAATCTGACTAAAAAAGACCCTGTTTGCCAGTTTTTAAGAAAACTGGATGGGAAGCCTATCCTCGACACATAGAGGGCATTTAAGCCGTTCTTGGACATAAAACCAAGGGAAGATGTGAGCTACAATCACAACTACCTGTACATACACATGCTTTTTCAAAAGTAAATAAATAAATAAAGAGAGAGAGAGAGAGAGAGAGTGTGTGAGACTCTAGCTGGCCTACATATAGGTGGTATGATTGCCTTTCTAATTTCTCATCTATAAAACCTTCTCTTCCTTCCTTTCATTTCTACTCAACCCATACATTCAAAAAATATAGAAATGTGTAGAAATGACAAGTTCCGCAGGTCATCATATAAGAAATATTTGTGTTTTTGGTGGATCTAGTCTTGGGAAAGAAAAGGAGTTTTTAGAATCAGTCAATCATCTTGGTCAAGTGCTCGCTGAGAGAAAGATTCATTTAGTGTATGGGGGAGGCAGTCTTGGGTTAATGGGAGGTGTGTCAATAACTGTATTTTTAGGAGGTAGTCAAGTTTTGGGGGTCGTCCCCGAAGCTTTAGCACAAGGGGGCATCATTGGAAAAACAATTGGAGAGGAACTACAGGTCTCCACAATGTCTGCTCGAATGAATGCAATGTTTAACCATGTTGATGCCTTCATTGCTTTACCAGGTGGTCTAGGCACATTGGAAGAGATCTTTCATATTTCATCTTGGGCCCAACTGCATATTCACCATAAACCCATAGGTTTGTTAAATGTTAATGGTTATTATGATAAGTTGTTGTCTTTTCTTGATCATGCTGTGGAACAGGAATTTCTAACATCTTCTGCATGACAAATCATAATCTCTGCTGCTACTGCTGAATAATTGATTGACCAACTACAATCTTTCATTCCTGTAATTGATCCTTCCATGAGTCGCATAAATTGGTCAACTAAGGAAAGCCGTAAAAAGCTTAGATTGGATTTGAGCCTTCATTTATAAATCTTTGTGTCTTTTGGTTTTATTATTGTGTTTTGTTGTTTTTTATATTTGTTTCAGTGTATTTCAGGTTTGTCAGTGTTCATTATTTCAGGTGATATCTTCTATACTCTATCTTTCTACCTTAGAACATTGAGGAGAATGTCTCGTTTTGGTTGGGGGGAGAGGGTAGTAGTTGATAAAAAAAAAATTCATTTCATAAAGCATGTGCAAAATTATTGTTACTAGGATGGCAGAGTAAAGGAACTCTTTTGACTCTTGAGACGCATCTTAGTAACCATTCTTAACAAGGTCTATTGTAATACTTCATAAAATATTCAGGTTTACAAACTCTCATATTGTTAGCATTTAATTCTGCTCATATACTTATTTAACATGTATTTTTAAACCTTAATTTATACATACACACTTTAACATATGATTGTGGGTTGCATATTGGATTATTACATTATTTATGTTCTTTTGTTAAAGGTAACAACTAAGGGAAAAGGGATAGTATATAATAAATAAAAAAGAAAAAAAAGAAATAGAAAAAAAAATGATGATAATAAAAATGTAGATAAGTTTGGTTTCGTAGCCTCCCTAACCTAAGCAATTAAGCCCGAAGGGGTGTTTTAACACCTAATACCCTAAAGTCAACTGACTTGGGCGCTATTGGCCCAACATTTGGCATGCATTCATTGAAGTTAAGGATGAAAAAGGCACCAAAAATGTTGATGCGAATCTTTTATCAAAAGTGACAACAGATTCGACACCCGACATCACACCAATCGATGATTACTTTCTTGATGAATCTCTACTTTTTCTTAGTTCAATGCCTTGGTTTCCTAAAAATATCAATTTTCTTGCTTCAGGATGTTTGCTAGCTCATTGGAGTACCGAAGAGAAGAGAAATTTTTTTAGCAACGTGCAAAATTTTTATTGGGATGACCCTTACTTATTCAATTATTGTCCTGATAAAATATTTTAAACATGCATTCTCGACAATGAGGTAAGTAATTTCATTAAATTTTGTCACTCTGAGGCGCATAGGGATCATTTCTCGTAAAAAAAGAGGACTGTAGAAATCTTACAAAGTGGACTTTATTGGCCCACTATATTCAAGGAGTCACATGCATTCCATAAAAAGTGTGAAAATTATCAAAATATGGGATTTATTTCAAAACACAAAGAGTCTTTAGATAATCTTCTATTGACTCTTAAGTCTCATCATAGTCAAGATAAGCATCATGCAATTCATGACTTATAAACCCATTTTCATAAAGAACATGCTTGACAGTCTTGGGAATCTGACTAAAAAAGACCCTGTTTGCCAGTTTTTAAGAAAACTGGATGGGAAGCCTATCCTCGACCCATAGAGGGCGTTTAAGCCGTTCTTGGACGTAAAACCAAGGGAAGATGTGAGCTACAATCACAACTACCTGTTCATACACATGCTTTTTCAAAAGTAAATAAATAAATAAATAAAGAGAGAGAGAGAGAGAGAGTGTGAGACTCTAGCTGGCCTATATATAGGTGGTATGATTGCCTTTCTAATTTCTCATCTATAAAACCCTCTCTTCCTTCCTTTCATTTCTACTCAACCCATACATTCAACAAATACGAAAGTGTGTAGAAATGGCAAGTTCCTCAGGTGAAGTGTGTAGAAATGACAAGTTCCGCAGGTCATCAAATAAGAAATATTTGTGTTTTCGGTGGATCTAGTCCTGGGAAAGAAAAGGAGTTTTTAGAATCAGCAAATCATCTTGGTCAGGTGCTGGCTGAGAGAAAGATTCATTTAGTGTATGGGGGAGGCAGTCTTGGGTTAATGGGAGGTGTGTTAATAGCTGCATTTTTAGGAGGTAGTCAAGTTTTAGGAGTCGTCCCTGAAGCTTTGGCACAAGGAGACATCATTGGAAAAACAATTGGAGAGGAACTTCAGGTCTCCACAATGTCGGCTCGAATGAATGCAATGTTTAACCATGCTGATGCCTTCATTGCTTTACCAGGTGTTCTAGA
>NW_011503033.1:0-13895 GCF_000495115.2 Populus euphratica
ATTATTATATTGATAATAAATTAAATTATTTAATTTATTTAATTAAAGTTATAATTTATATTTGGACCAATATATTAGGAACCTAATGAGTCACACATATTAATAACCATTAGTAAAAAATTAAACTGCGATAATTAATTAAGTGTGACTTGATTGAAAATAATTTTAGAAATTAAGTACTAAAATGTATTTAATTCAGGGATTATAATTCTAGTCCTAGAATAATTAAGTAGGGACTTGATTGATTAAGTTTTTAAAATTATCCTTAAATAATATATGGATATTATTTAAAAAAATTGATATTTTGTTAATTTATAGGATTTTTTACATTTTCTTATAAATAGTAAGCTAAGTTTTTTATTTTTTTAGAATGAGAGGTTGTCTATTAGATAAAAAAAAATTATATAAGTCAGAAAATAAAGGTTAGAATTATGTAATTATCCTTACAACTTACATTTAATTACTTTAAGATATATTTGGGGTTGAAATAATGATTTTATCTCTCCATATATAAAATAGAGATTTATATTAAAATTAAAACCCTAAATTAAATTAATTAAATAATTAGTATTTTTAGTTGGTTTAGGACTGAGTTAAGATATTTAATTCAAAATTTTTAAGTTTGATTATATCCTAATGGGATTAGGATTTAATTAAAATATTTTATTAAATAAATGTTAGAAAAAATGGTTTTTCTAAATTAAATAGAGTAAAACCAAAATATTTTTATTTAATTGATTCTAAAATAGTTTAGGATATTAATAAGAATTTTAATATGATTAACTTTCTTATTAAATTTTGAAAAACAATTTTTCAATAAAAGAATCTATATTAAAAACAATTTATCAATTTTTAGAAATTATCAAATTAGATTTGATTTTAATATTTATAAGAAATATTATTTTAAATTACAAATAAAGCCAACAATTAGAATTAAAGCATACAATAATTGTATTATTCATATTAATATGTTCTTATGTATGATGGATGATTATGTACAATAAAAACAAATGTGATTGTGTTTTTATTTGATGGTTGAATGGCTGTAACTTTTATTAAAGAGGACTTGTATGTCCTGCCTTATCTTTATTATTTTTTTCACTTCTAAATTATTTTCTCATTTTATTCTTCTTGAATGTAACTCAAGGTTTTTTAATTAGTTATATAATTTAGAAATGTAGGAATTTTAGATAGGAAATTATTTTTTTTAATTCAAGAGAAAGAAAGAAATGACAATGAAAGCTACAACTAAGGTGCTTTCAAAGGATTTATGAAGATTTGCAATAGTTACTTAGGATTTGACCATCTAATTCCCTTCAATAGCTCATGGAAATTAGCTTAGATATGTCCATAACTATCCAATGAGAGTGATGTCAGGGGTATATGTTTATATATAAATTGTTATGTATAAAATATATATCTATTATTTCATGTTTTGAATGAGACTTAAGAAGGAGGAAAAGGATGATGAAAGTTTGTGTTTGAATAAATGATTTTTTATATAGATATATTTATGTTAGATTGAGATTAATAAGCATGCAAAATCAATGGTTAATGTGTTAATTGAAAAAGAAGAAACTCATACCCCTTAGTATAGGGTTTGGCTAAAGATGGAATTAAGGGGTTGAAGTTGTGTTGATTTAATTGTTAAGTAGTAGAATTATGTTTGTTAGATGCTAAATAAACGAGTAATGTATTGATTTTTTTTTAGAAATTTGCAAAAAACAAACAAACTTGGTTTAGCATGTAAGGGTTTAACCTAAAGGAAAAAAAAAAAAGAGGTTAATGTTTTCGTTGAGTTATTGATTTAGATAGATTAGTTTCATGGTTTAAATGAGTTGATATAAATGAGAAATGAATGAGTTTAAGTTCAATTTAGAAATAATTGAAAAATGGGAACTTTTGGATATAAGAAGTAGGTTTGACCTACATAATAATTCAATTGTATAATAAGAATATGATTTATGTACGGGTTAGTTTAAATTACAAGAAATATTTTAATTGAAAACCCATGCTTCATTGGTTGGATATTTGGCCAAACAAAGAAGAAGAAATGATGTGGTAAATTAAATTTAAGTAATAAGAGTACGAGAAATAAATGAATGCATAAGGTGCCATGAAATGAAATTAAAAGAAAATTTCATGAAAGATTAGGAATAATATATTACAACCAATTAAATCTAGGTTTGGCCTAGGAATAGAAAAATAAAAGAATTTATGGTTATAGTGAATTAATGTGAATAAATAAAATTATAGTTTTTTTGAAAATACTTTAATGCAACTTTGATAGGTAAAACGATTAAATTATATGGCAAGAATATGAAAATTTATGAAACTCCTTAGATATAAGATGAGAATTGAATGAAAGTTGAAAATGAGACTTTTATGATAATGATCTTGAATTTCAAATGATTTCTTAGTATAATGATATAGGAGAGGCCGTGGAAGCTGCACAGTTGTTAGGAATAGTTAGATGACAATAAACTCAGGTAAATGCTTAACACCTTAATAACTAATAATATTTCCTTTAAAGGTCAATATTAATTATTAATCTCTTTAATTTCAAGATTTTATTGAAATCATAATAGTTGACAATATGTATATTGAAGTAAGAAGTCAAATTGAAAAGGAGAATAATTGGCATCCAAGTAGGGTTACCAAATTGATTAGTATTAAGATTACCAAAATTATTGGCTTCCAAACGAAAACACTAGAATAATTGGCACCAAAATAGAGTTGTTAGATTGATTAATATCTAGTTAGGATTATCATAATAACTCTGAAATGATTGGCATCTGAGTAAGGTTACCAGATTGATTGGTATCCAAATGGGATCACCAGAATTATTGGTTTTCAAATAGAAACACCAAAATAATTGATAATTATGAGTATTCGTTGAATTAATGAATAACCAAATAAGGGTTTTCATATTAATTAGTATTTGTAATGAATAACTGAGTTAATTAGTTACTAAATAGGATAACCGAGTTATTATGCCATTTAAGAAAGATGGCTAAAGAGATTGAGTTATTATGTCATTCACGAAAGATGACTAAAAAGATTGAAGATGAAATTGAATTTGAAAATTTATCCAATTTTTTATTTAAATGATTAGAATAAAAGGAATAAAGTATAACTAGGAATGAGTTCTTTAAAAACTACTTGAAATTATGTTAATTCATATCAAGGATTAGTGTATTGTTATGTTAATTCTTGTTTCCAAGTCTTTTACAAGGTCATTAAGAATGAACTTTTATTATTACTTTCATGTTCTAGTTAATAGGAGGGATTTGTATATAATTTTATATTTATAGATAATGAATTATAACTCCTTAAGCATTTTCTTTAGATATGTAAACTAAAGCATATGAATTCTAACATTTTACTATAAAAGAACTTGTGTTTAAAGTGGTAACAATATTTATCTTGTGTCCATTTTTATATTATTTAATTTTACATTGCTTCAATAATGCATTAAACTGATTATGTTAAAATGGTATGGTGGAGTGTTATTAAGATATTGATTAGATACAATTCTTAATGAATAGGATTGATGATTGAGATTGATTTAAATATTGTTACATTATGTTGACATTTGGGATTGGTGATTATTATAGGAAATTTTGATGAAATTTTAGTAGAAATAAAAAACATTACTCTATTTTCAATAATCATTACTTGGTATTTGGTCATAAGTTGTTACACAAACTAGAGATGTTAAAGTTGTAAAATGGGTTATTAAGCTCAGAGAGTTTGGTCTCCAATTCTAACTCTGGCTAGCCATAAAAGCTTAGGTATTGGTGGATTTCATATTAAATGCTTATTCACTAAGTCCTTTGAGTATAAAAAAGACATTAAACTATAGTTTGTGCCTTCCATAATAGTTTGGAAGTTGTATATTGATGAGTTCTATAATATATTTGAGTGTGGGATATGAATTATGTTAATGAGCCTCAATAAATAGATTATTGAGTATGTGTTGCACATTTAGATCCCTTCCTCTAATAATATAGTAGAACATAAAGCTTTTTTTAATGGAATTAACATCATGAAAGTCTTAAATGCCTATCTCCTCCAAGATCATAGGAATCATATTTGATAGTTAGCATATATTAAGGCCATTTGGAGTCACAAAGCCTTACATAATTGGGTACTAATAAAAGGTATCGGGGCTGTTACCCATTTAAAAGGTAAAATAAAAAATAGTTTTTATTACAAGAGTTTTATGTGAGAAAATAGTAAAGCAAGCCTTCTATTAAAATTAGCATGCATTGACCTCACAAAACTTCTTTGGGTATATGAATAAAAGTTTTAGAAAGGTCAAAAATTAAGAAATATAAGCCATTAGTATGTATAGTTAAAATTGGTTAGGATTGGGAGGATTAAAATACTCTTATGAAGTAATACTTCTTAAACGAGGACCTTTCAAAGGATAAGGTATAGGTTATCGACCTTACAGGTGAAGTAATAGGGTATTACTTAGTGAATGGTCAATTTTATAAAAGATTTGTGATTACATCCTTGCTTAAGTGTGTATCCATCTATGAAAGCCAATATATATTAAAAGAATTTCACAAATAAATTTGTGATATATATGTTAGTGCTTTAATAGCTCAAGCATTTGAGATTAGTTTTAATTAGTGCACTATTCTTAAAAATGAAATAGACCTAGTTATAAAAAATGACAAGCTTTAAATACTTGCCATTGTACCTCTTTAAACCTCTATATAAATTATTATCAATACCTTGCCTTAGGTCCTTTGTTATAGAGAGACAAACAATAACAAGACTATTTTTTAATACCTCAAGAAATAGATAATTTATATTAGTGATAAAAGAGTATTTTACAAAGTGGGTGGTGTTCAAAGCTTTAACCAAAGCATTACCAACAAAGTTATATCATTTATATGACAATATTATTTTTTATTTTAGGTTATTCATTTTTTTATCATAGATAATGAGACACAATTTAAAGATATGAAGATAAGGGCACTACTAAACACATACTTTACTTTGTGTCCCACAAGAGAAAAAAAAAACTAGCATTGAGTCCATTATGGACTATGTGTGGAGCAAGGGATAACAACTCACCTCTATATGTTTATATATGAGTATACATTCTCTTCTTCAAGATTTGTATATAGGATTTTCCATCACTTCAGCTTCTATGCCAATCAGCTATATTAGAACAAGTAGACCTTTATTACTATTTATAAAGGTATCTTGGTTCTATACATTTTTCCTATAACCTAAAAGCCTCATCAAAAGAGTTATAAAAGGTAATAAAAATAATGTAAATTAGTGGAGGCTCAAATGACAAGTCATTAACTTTAGATGTGAGACTTATATAGCTAGCCCTTATGAGATTTAAGGATGTTAAAACTTTCTCAAGAACCTATTTGGCACACATAATAACAAGCCTTTTTTTAGATTAGTGGAGAAGTGCTTCTATAACTAATTAGTAGTCTCTATTACTAAGTACAAAACTAATCCTTTAGCTAAAAATGAACGTTGTAAGAGAGTGTTAAAGTTAATGCACTTGACACTTTCTATTCATTTTTTTTAATATTTATACTAAGCCTAGGTTTATGTTAATAGGTTGTTTATATTCTTTTTATTTTTATTTTTATTATTGTTACAAGAGGGTTTGATCTAAAGAAAAAAACCTAAAAGAATTTTTTACTTTAAACTTACAATTCATGGACTTATCAATAACATTTAAGGAGGACATAAGATTTTTTTTGTCCACTGCAAAAGTAAAAGTCTTTTTTCTCAGACTAACCCACCTTCTAAGGAATACTTTTAAGGCTATCCGAGAATATAGATTTTGGGTAAGCTATGATAAGGATGACATCAAAATCTAAAAATAAAAAGAGAAAAAGAGTGCATGAGTTTGCTAATAAAAACCCTTCTCTCTTTTCTTATTAACCTATCATACCAAGGTTTATTAGTTCCCCTAGTCAAAATAATTAATGATCCTTAATACCACTACCCTTAGCCTTGATTATAGTGGTTACTCCTCTAAAATATTTAAAAATAACTCTTTATTCCTTATAATGCTCGACCTTGGGGATAATTTTATCCTGTCAATTAAGAGTACCATTTTTTAGGGACTTAAAATTGGGTTTTATATTTCTCTCTCATTTATCTTTAACTCGAGAGAAAGAGCCAATCCAGTCTAAACCATTTGAAGAAGAGCCTTATCCTTTTAAAATTGTTAGAAATCTTATATGTTTAAATGTTTAAACACCTATCTCAATTTTTAAAGGATATAGATGAATGGATGTAGAGTAATCTCATCCATTAGATATGAGCGACAACCTATATGATCTTCAATGTAAGTTTTCCTTCTTATTGTTATTTATTTTAATTTTATTTCATTAAATATAAGTTAAAAAATATTTTTAGGAGAAAAATGTTTTTATATGAATGTTAAGCAGGCTACAAGTCTCTTAAAAAGGCTAACCATGAACTAATGAGATGCCAAAAGAAAGTAGAGAAGTTGAAATTCACCATAACATTAGCAAAAAGTAAGAGAGATAATGCTCAATGAGAATTATGTAGATTTAAGGTTGTTGGAGAGGCCATAGAAGAGTTCCTTGACATGTTTGATAAGACACATATTAAAAAAATAAATAATGATATGTTGATAAAAACAATGAGCAATCTTTAATTATATAGCTTACCCAAAGATTTGGTGGTGGATTTCACCAAACCCTTAAACCTGACTGAAACAAGATTTTTTTTAATTATACTATTATTGTTTCTTAGACAAAATATCTTAAACCTAACTAAGAGAAAGCTGAGAAATAGAAAATATAATTGAAGGTTAAAGAGGAGGCCCTATAGTTGAATTGTCTTTCACTCATAAGTGATACTCCATAAAAGGCTTAGTTTCATCTTAAAGAAGAGGAACCCTAAGTTGAAAATTTTAGAAAGAGCTAAATAAAAGAATTCATGGTTATAAATTAGGTGTTAATATATCTTGCACTTAACCCTAGTTTTTGATATGTACTTTAATGATTGCCTTAATTATTGACCTTTTGAATTGTTTTAAATAATCTATTTTTTAATATATTTATTTTTATAAGTGTTTTCTATTTTTTATTATATATTTTTTATTCAGGGGTCTAACACCTTTTTTCTAACCTAACTCTGAGATTTAAAATCTTAACACTCAAAAGATTTTTAAAGCTAATGTATTGTTTAAACTTAGATAAAAAATAATATCTAATGTCTTAATACTAAAAAACTTCTTTAGCCTAACATAACTCGAATAATGGGATCCAACGTTCCAATCCTTTCCTTCAACTTTAGATGGGTCACGTGCTTTGGAAGGTTTTAATGTTATAATTTTAATGCTTGAAGAAATTTTTAAGTTACACTCTATGAGAATGCTTGTCAAGGCTATTCATTAGTTCGTGTATAGCTTTATATCTAGGTAAAGTGGTCATTCATTTTTTAAGGGAATTTGACATTTATACTTGAACAATATGGTTTCTCCATAACCAAGGGGTCTTTGCCTTTATATCTAGGTAAGATAGGTTTTTCTATCCTGGTGGAATGCAGCCTTTATTCCTAGATAAGTGGTTTTTTATTGTTGATGGGTCATTGCCTTTATTATTAGATAAGATCACCCTTTATGTTTGGGTATAATGTAAACATTAAACTTCGGCAAATTAACTAATTTTTTACTCTATGAGAGGCATTGCCTTTATAGATAGACAAGATATGAATTATGTGTGACAAATAAATGAAATAATTGGTGATAGTATATATTTCCTTTATTCATTCATCATATTCAAAATATAGGAGTGCTAAGTATTAAGAATTTGGTATAATGATAGTAAATTTTTAAGTGATCTAGGTGTCATATTTGGGAAGGTTCTTTTCATTAGTGTACTAAAAATGATATGTATTTTCGTTGACCACCTAAGCATATTTGTAAGGTTCATCTAAGTTTAGTGATAGTTTTCCTTTCCTCTCTAGGTTGCTCATTGCCTTAATCTTCCTTAAGACTGAGTACTTTATGTCGAAATATTTGTCTCTTATACTACCATTGTGATATTATATCAACATTTACTAAGGCTACTAACCAAGTCTTTTCAAGTAGGTTTATGTTTATCTTGAGTTTTATTTCATATTAAAGCTCTTTTTATGATTAGAACAATCAATCTTCGTTGGAATTATCACTTTTGTTCTATAAATTATGAGAAATAAGGTCTTTATAATAGAGTTTTTATATTTGCTTTGTAGGTTCATATAATCTCATCTAAGAGGTCCACCTACTCTATTTGTTTCCTTATTAACTTTTTCCTTAAGTGATTAGTACTTAAAAGTGCATTTTTTATCAAGGTTTTATGTCATCATTTTGCACTTGAAGTATCAATAACTCTTAACTAAAGCATGTTTTATAATAATATATCTAATAATATAAGATACCTTTAATTTGTGATAAATGTACATTTTAACTAAAGCATGATTTATAATAATATATCTAATAATATAAGATACCTTTAATTTGTGATAAATGTTCATTTTAACTAAAGCATGTTTTATAATAATATATCTAATAATAAAAGATACCTTTAATTTGTGGTAAATGTTCATTTTAAATGCAGGCCTATCACATAAATAAAAGGATTGATTGATGAATTTAAGAACTGAAATTGAAAGGACAAAGAGATGACCACACTTAGAAAAGAGATGCTGGTGCAATCCAAACCGGAACACTATTTGATAATTAGGTCATATCTGGAGTTGTAGATCTCAGATTTAGGTCTACTTTATATGGATAGAAACGTAAGACATAGGCCTATAATTTCATATGAGCCCAAGATCTAAAAATGTCATTTTCAAGTCCAAATTGTAGCAAAAATAAAGAAGTCTGAATCTGTCTTCCAGCTCGAGCACTGTTTAGTGTTTGGCCCATATCTGGAGTTCTAGAAGTCCAAATAAGCTGAATTTTTTATACAAGAAAGCTGAGATAATTTCCTATAACTTTCATGTTCAAGTGGCTCCAATTTTGACGTTATCAATGACATTTTGGGTAGACAAGAGAAGATAAGGATTGTCACCAAGTCAAGAGTTGGTCACCCACTCATCAATTAGTCATCAAATCAATAGTTCCCAATTTTGGCCTATAAAAGGAGGCATTTGCCATGCATTTAGGCATCTTGGTTTCCAGATCAAGATCATGCTCTTGCTTTCTCTCTTTGTATTTTTTGTAATATTTATGCTTTGCTTTCATTAATATCAAGTTTATGCCTTTCATTTCCTTTCATTTACATGGTTAACTTTTTATCTTATTTATGTTTTTATCTTGTTTATTTATGTTTCTTTCTTTCATTATGTTTAGCTAAGTTTATTATGTCAAGGTGAAAAGGTTACACTAATGGTGTAAGAATAAGTATAGTGTAAACTTAACATGGACATTAATGTTTGATACTAACATGTTTTGTATTTGTTATCTTGTTCACTCTTTAATACTTTGCTTGTTAAATGACTAATCTTGATTTATGTTATATAACACTTGGTACAACAAATGCTTGGCACTTTCATAGCTCATACTGTATGGTATAATCAACACCTGAGCTATGAAAGGAACTTGACTTGTTGTTAACATAAGTTATAATCATGAATGCTTGACGAGATTTACAAGTATTAGCATTAATCGAATAAGATGACTAATGTAATCATGTTAACAATATATAAAATCATATTAAAAATCTATAATCTGATTGGAACCTCCTCTGTGTGTGGTTTCCAATTGAATAATAAGAGTTTATATTATACTTGTTTGACATACCATTAGTGGAACCTCTAACCTTGATATTTGTTATTATCATTATTTAACACTTACATTAATATTCCATCTCAAAGCTCTCATCTTCTTCTTCTTCTCCTCCTTTTTTTTTAATTATTATTATTATTATTATTATTAGTATTACTACTACTACTACTACTATTATTGTTGTTGTTGTTGTTATTGTTGTTGTTGTTGTTGTTGTTATTGTTGTTGTTGTTGTTGTCATCTATAATTTATACATTTAACATTCCTGTGGTTCGACCCCGGTTTTGCCGAATTATTTATTATTTCGACACTCCTGCACTTGGGAGAAGACATTAATCTTTTAGTCGTGTCATTAAGCCAAATCAAAAGCACTTTATTTGTGAGCTTAATTTGTCTATTAGTTAGGGGTGGGACATAAAGTAAAGTGATGTAACCATATTATTCGATAGTTTCACCCATATTTACCTAATGTTTTGTCCATGTTTTATATGTAAAATGCCTTGATATTCTTTGTTTTATGTTTTGAAGGCACTTTTGGATGAAAAATGCAAAAAGGAGTAAATTGGAGATAATTGGCAGATTTGACGTTCAGTCGATGTTTTGTGCAGAGCGTGAGTTCTAGAGATCGAAATGAAGTGATTCTAGTGGCACTAAAAAGATAACATCCATACCTTTCTGGAAATGTAATGCAAGAAAAATAAAAAGAGGAAGATCATGGAAATCACATACTTCAAAGTCAAATCTCGCATTCTGCCACTGTTGACCTTTGTCTATTCAAAATTCAATATCTAGAGCTGTAGAAGTCCAATTTATTCAAACTAAATTTTTTTGGATTCCTGACTCAAAGATCTGTAAACGCTTAAAGATCATCCAAAAACGATGTCAGATAAGGGAGATATGATTTTTCAAAGATGACAACTGAATTCTGCCAGCAATGAGGTTTCGTGAAGAAATGAGTCCAAATTACGTTTCGAAGCTTCTAAACCGTCATCCAAGTTTTTATATCAGCAATTTAGCTCCTCTAAGTTAGAGTTTGAAGATTTCATGCAAGGCTATTTCTCTTTTTTAGGGAAAATAGTTATTGAAGTACTTAAATGTCAATTGTCAACTTAAGGGAGGACTACTTTGTAAATTAGGAACTAGGGTTTCTTAGCATATAAAAAAAAAGAGAGAGAGGAGAGAAGAGGGGCAGCAACCAGAAGTTAAGAAACACAAATTCTCTCCTCTACAAACCCAAAAAAAGTCATGCTCTCTTCATTCTTTAAGAGTAGTTGTTCAATAATTATGCAAGGCTAAGCTCTTTTGTTGGTTGCAAGGACACAACAAACCTTCGAATTTCAAGAACCGTGAGATTTATTCTTTCTTTTATTTTCAGTTTATATTATGAATGCGTATTATTGTTTTCCTATGCATATTTTCTATGATTGTTATTGGTAATTGCTAGAGCGGAACTCTAAGTTATTATTGTGAACAATTTATTGCTAAGTTTGATATCAAAACAGGAGTTGTGATGTATGAACTTGTGAAGCAACTAAGCTTGATAATTGTGGCGGAACTACATTATTAAACTTAGGGAGAACACTCAAATATCTAGTTCTTAGGGCTGCCATTGAACTAAATCATTAATGCGGACATTGTGATTGTTTGTTGGTTAGGGTTAGTTATATGACGGATCCGTTAATTAACCAACATTAAGAAAAGATAAAAATTCAGAATATAAATTGTAGTTTTGTTTCAAGGATCGGTTCTAATTTCCGTTGGTGGATGTGTGCTTGCAACCAAAGTTTGTTTTCTTGATAAATGTCGATTTCAATTGATTTTGTTTGCTAGTTCAATTTCTTCCATAGTTTAGATCATCACAAATCAAAACCCCCCAATTGCATAACGTATAGCATAAAAATCTAAACTAAATCTTCCTTATAGGATCGACCCCTTGCTTGCTCTATACTATCTTGTGTGTTGTGTTTTAAGCTAGGGTAATTAATTTGTGCGACCACGACATCGCAACAAATTATCAAATACCCCCACACTTAGCTCTTTCTCGTCCTCGAGAAAGGATAAATAAAATTAAATTGAAAATAACCATGATCAATCTCTTAATCTCCCATCAATGTCCAAGAGTACAAGTATTATAAATAAGAATATAATAAAAAAGGATAAAATAAATAAATTTTTATGAATTTGTTTACATGCAAACTTCAAAATTCAATCAATCGTCGGGATTTAAATGAAATCTATGTCATGCCAAAGTGATAGGTCCTCTCATTGATATACACTCCAACAGTCATGTGTTTAGGGTTTATGTATTTAAATCTCTCAAATTCAATCAAAGAGTATGTTCTACCATAAGCTTGCTTTTCAATCTCATCTCCATTACTAACATATTACAAACAATGCATGAATCACAAGGTCTTATTTTCCGGTTGTAATGGGGCTAAGGTTAAGGTGAGGTAAAAAAGAGTAAAAGAAAAGGTTCAAATCAAAGAAAGTAGAGCATTCCAAAAAATGATATTTCAAACAAGATATTCCATCAAAGCTCATAAATTTTTCATCTTTAATCACCAATGCTTAACTCCTTTTGATTTTAATCTCTTTTAACATAAAATCTTAAGAACATAAAGGAACATTTTTTTTTCTTCTTTTCTTTTTTTCTTTTTTTTTTTTTGTAATTTTGCCTATCTTTTCATCAAGCATCACTTCTTCTGTCTTTTCACATAATTTCCAACCATAATTCCATGAAGTATCACAGGTACATGCTCTACTAATCCTTGGCCAGGGGAAAAGGAAAATATATATAAAGTTAAGGCTTATACATGGATAAAGCAAAGAAAATATAAACAAGGTCAAAATATATGCTTTAGGTTGGCTTTTTGGTTCAAGTGCTTTAAAATTCCTATTGCCTTTATCATCTTCATGTATATTTGTAATGGAATATAATCTCAATAAGATATGAAGCAAGTTCTAGAGATACATATCATTGAAAGAATGCACACTTAAAGAATACAATGTTGAAGGCTCAAAAACTTGTAGTGGTATAACACTATAAAATCAACATGGCATATTCTAAAAGTCAATCCCTAAACCAATTAAATCTTAAAATTTGCATGCATACTCTTTCATTTGATTTATATCTTCATCTATCTCAATTAATTCTCATACATAATACTTATATTCTCAAAAACCAATGGGAGTTAAAAAGATCAAACACAATTTTTTTTAAAAAAAACAACAAAGAAAACTAAAATAAGAAAATAAAAATTCTCCCAATACCCCCACACTTAAAACACAACATTGTCCTCAATGTTGAAATAAAAGCAAAGGAACATAAGAGAATGACAGAAAATAAATTAAAATACAAAAAAATAAAAGATAAGGAAAAAGAAAGCAAATTTGATTTTTCTTTTTGTGTGCTGGGTTGCCTCCCAGTAAGCGCTTTTGTTTTATGTCATTGACTTGACATGTGGCATGTTAATTCTTCATAGATTGGTTCAGCTAACTCTACAGAAGCGGTGAGTTCTGCCGTCCAACCTTCATAGAAAGGTTTTAAACGATGTCCATTGACCTTGAGTACTTTGTTGGTTTCTAAACTTGTAATTTCAACTGCACCATAAGGAAAAATATTAGAAACAACAAAGGGTCCAATCCAACAAGAGTGCAATTTTCCAGGAAAAAGTTTCAAACGCGAATGATAAAGAAGAACTTTGTCTCCAACATGAAATTCCTTTCTTGTAAGCATTCGGTCATGAAGATTCTTAGTCTTTTCTTTGTAAATCCTTGCATTCTCGTAAGCATCATTTCAAATTTCTTCCAACTCTTGCAGTTGCAATTTTCTTGCAATCCCAGCAGCATCATAATCCATGTTGCATTGTTTAATGGCCCAAAAAGCTTTGTGTTCAAGCTCCACTAGTAGATGACATGTTTTCCCATAAATCATTCTATAAGGTGACATTCCTATAGGTGATTTATAAGCAGTCCTATAAGCCCAAAGTGCATCTCCAAGGCGTAGACTCCAATCTCGTCGGTTAGGTTGCACTATTTTCTCTAAAATGGACTTGATTTCTCGATTGGAAATTTCAGCTTGGCCATTCGTTTACGGATGATA
>NW_011503041.1:0-13770 GCF_000495115.2 Populus euphratica
TTTCTTCTTCTTTTGTTTTCTTTTTCCTTTTATTCTATTTCTACACGTGCATGAGAGTGTGGTGATGTACATCAAGTGGTAGACTTTGTAGGATATCCTCATCATTTTCAGAAAATATGGCCGAAGAAGATAATCAATCACTTCATAATGAGAATAATGAGAATAACCGTGTCAGAACACTTAGAGACCACATGAATCCCACAAGAACAAGTGCACCATCATGCATAGTTTTTTCTCCCGATGCATCTCATTTTAATTTTAAGCCAGGTATTATTCAACTTTTACCTTCTTTTCATGGCTTAGAATTGGAAAATCCATACTTGCATTTAAGGGAATTTGAGGAGGTTTGTAACACATATAATAATTTAAATTGTAGCATGAACATCATCAGATTAAAGCTTTTTCCTTTTTCATTAAAAGATAAAGCTAAAACGTGGCTACAAAATTTAAGACCAGGATCCATTCGTGCTTGGGATGAAATGCAATAACAGTTTTTGAAGAAGTTTTTCCCATCTCACAGAACAAACTCTTTCAAAAGACAAATCACTACTTTCACTCAAAAACCAGGAGAAACATTTTACCAATGTTGGGATAGGTATCGAGACTTGTTTAGTACTTGCCCTCATCATGGTTTTGAAACATAGAGATTGGTTTCACATTTCTATGAAGGGTTAACACCTAAAGATAGGCAAATGGTTGAATTGATGTGTAATGGAACTTTTGAAGATAAAGACCCTGATGAAGCAATGGAGTACTTAGACTTGTTAGCTGAAAATGCTCAAAATTTGGACACCGCGGGTACTTATGAGGCACCGAGTAAAACTCAACCTCATACATCTAGTGAAGGTATGTACAACCTTAGGGAAGATCATGACCTTCAAGCCAAGTTTGCATCTTTAGCTAGAAAAGTCGAGGCACTAGAATTGATAAAGAGTGGTCAATTAAAATCTGTTGAAAATATTGTGTGTCAAATCTGTGAAACAAATGAACACTCAACCAACGATTGTCCAACCTTGCCTTCTTTTAAGGAATGTCTCCATGAACAAGCCCATGCTTTAAACAGTTTCCAAAGGGCCAACCACAACCCATACTCCCAAACATACAACCGTGGTTGGAGAAATCACCCAAATTTCAGTTGGAAGAGTGAGAACAACAATGCACAAACTTCACAACCACCATTTCAAGCACACCACAATTTCCGAAATTCTCATGGATATGCACCTCCTTATGCTCCACCTTCTAGAAGAAATCTTGAGGAAACATTGCATGCATTCATTGAAAACCAAGAGACAATCAATACTCAACTTGCTCAAAACATAACAGATTTTAAAGATACTCTTGAAAAATTAACTTTTGCTCTCAGTTTCCAAGAGAAAGGTAAGTTTCCATCTCAACCACAACAAAATCCCAAGGGGCAATACAATGCAAATGCAAGTAGTTCCGGAAGCCAACACATGGATCAAGTCAAATCAGTCACTACTCTGCGCAGTGGTAAGGTTCTTGAAAAACCCTCTCTTGAACCTTATGAGAAAGATGATGAGTCAATCTTTGAGGGTAAGGAAGGGGTTGAATCTGAAAATTGCAAAGAAAAAACTGATTCTCTGCCAGCACTTCCATTTCCTCAAGCCATGACCAAACAAAGGAAAGTCAATCACAACTCTGAAATTTTTGAAATTTTCAAACAGGTAAGGATCAATATACCTTTGGTGGATGCTATTAAACAGGTTCCTTCCTATGCTATATTTTTAAAAGATCTATGCACTGTGAAGAGGAAACTGAATGTGAAAAAGAAAGTCTTTCTAGCCGAACAAGTAAGTGCTATTCTTCAGAACAATAATGCTTTGAAATATAAAGATCCTCGTTGTCCTACAATTTCTTGCTTTATTGGAGAGCATAAAATTGAAAGAGCCTTACTTGATATTGATGCTAGTGTGAATTTACTTCCATATTCAGTTTTTCAGAGTCTCAATCTAGGTGAGTTAAAACCAACTTCTATAACTCTTTTACTTGCCGATAGATCTATAAAAGTGCCTAGAGGAATAATTGAAGATGTGTTAGTACAAGTTGATAAATTCATGTATCTTGTGGATTTTATTGTCTTGGACACACAACTTGTTGAAGTATGTAATTCATTTCCTGTTATTTTAGGACATCCATTTCTTGCAACTTCTAATGCATTGATTAATTGTAGGAATGGACTAATGAAGCTATCATTTGGAAACATGACATTGGAGATGAATATTTTCAACATTTGCAAGCAACCTAGAGATGATAATGATTTACAGGAAGTGGACTTTACTGAAAAATTAATTCATGATCAATTTCCAACCACTTCCAGTGAAATTGAGATTGATGAATCTGATGATTTGCAAATGATTTATTTTTAGGAAGAATCAAAGACAAGTAATTGGAGGCCACAAATTGAGGAATTGTCACCACGATCAATTAAGTCCATACCTTCAAATGTTCAACCACCAAAACCTAATTTGAAACCATTGCCATCCAATCTCAAATACTCATTTTTGGGAGAAAATGAAACTTTTCCAGTAATAATCTCTTCCAAACTTAATGCACATCAAGAAGGTAAGTTATTACAAACTCTGAAAATGCACAAAAATACATTAGGATGGACTATAGCTGATATAAAAGGAATTAGTCCTTTGATTTGTACACATAGAATTTATTTAGAGGAAAATGCTAAACCCTCTAGAGAAATGCAACGAAGGCTAAATCCTAATATGAAAGAAGTAGTGAAAAATGAAGTCATTAAGCTTCTAGATAATGAAATCATTTATCCTATTTCTGACAGCAAATGGGTAAGTCCTACCCAAGTTGTACCCAAGAAGTATGGAGTCACTGTGATAACAAATGAGAACAATGAGTTAATTCCCACTAGAACTGTTACTGGTTGGCGTATGTGCATTGACTATAGGAAACTTAATTCAATGACTAGAAAAGATCATTTTCCTTTACCTTTCATGGATCAAATCCTAGAAAGAGATGCAGCTCATGAATTTTATTGTTTCCTAGATAGCTATTCGAGTTACAACCAAATTGAAATTGCATTGGAAGATCAAGAAAAGTCTACTTTCACATGTCTATTTGGTACTTTTGCATATTGAAGGATGCCTTTTGGATTATGTAATGCACCAGCCACATTTCAAAGATGCATGCTTAGTATATTTAGTGATATGGTTGAACATTTTCTTGAGATTTTCATGGATGATTTTTCTGTTTTTGGCGATTCATTTGATGATTGTTTGACTAACTTAGAAAAGGTTTTGACCAGGTGTGAAGAGAAGAATCTTGTGCTGAATTGGGAAAAATGTCATTTTATGGTAACAAACGACATTGTACTTGGTCACATTATTTCATCAAAAGGAATTGAGGTTGACAAATCTAAAATCGAGTTAATTGCAAACTTACCAACACCAAAATCTCTTAAAGATGTTAGATCATTCCTGGGACATGCTGGTTTTTATAGAAGGTTCATCAAAGATTTTAGTGTAATATCTAAGCCTTTAAGTAACCTTCTAACAAAGGATACTATTTTTGAATGGACTGAACATTGTGAAGAAGCCTTTGTTAAACTTAAAAACTTGCTTACTTGTGCTCCTATTATTCAACCTCCCGATTGGTCATTACCTTTAGAAATAATGTGTGATGCTAGTGATTATGTCGTAGGTGCTGTTTTGGGACAAAGAAAAGATAAGAAATCTTATGTAATTTACTATGCAAGTAAAACTTTAAATAGTGCTCAAATGAATTATACCACCACTGAAAAAGAATTACTTGCAGTAGTATTTGCATGTGAAAAATTCAGATCTTATCTTGTTGGCTCACCTGTTGTTGTTTTTAGTGATCATGCAGCATTGAAATATCTTCTTTCTAAGAAAGATTATAAGGCTAGATTGGTGCGGTGGATTTTATTACTTCAAGAATTTGATATCACAATCAAAGATAAGAAAGGCAGCGAAAATGTTGTTGCAGATCACTTGTCAAGATTGACAACAGATTTGAAAACTGACATCACACCAATCGATGACTACTTTCCCGATAAATCTTTACTTTCTATCTCTACAATGCCTTGGTTTGCTAATATTGTCAATTTTCTTGTTTCATGACAATTGCCAGCTCATTGGAGTACCCATGATAAAAGAAAGTTCTTGAATGAAGTGAAGAACTTTTATTGGGATGATCCTTATTTATTCAAATATTGTCCTGATCAAATATTTCGAAGATGCATTCCTGACAATGAGGTAAGTATATGTCATTAAATTTTGTCATTTTGAGGCATGTGGGGGCCATTTCTCATCAAGAAAGACAACTGCAAAAATCTTACAAAGTGGATTTTACTGGTCCACCATGTTCAAAGACACACATGCATTCTGCAAGTCTTGTGAAAATTGTCAAAAGTTGGGATCTATTTCAAAACGTCACATGATGCCTTTAAATCCTATTATTGTCATTGAGATATTTGACTGTTGGGATATAGTTTTCATGGGTCCATTCCCTCCATCATTTGGTTTTTTATACATATTAGTCGCAGTAGATTATGTTTCAAAATGGATAGAGGCAATTCCAAGTTGAAACAATGATCACAAAACAGTGATAAAGTTTTTGAAAGAAAATATTTTGAGTCGATTTGGAGTCCCTCGAGCCATAATAAGTGATGGTGGAACACATTTCTACAACAAGTCATTTGAGTCTTTAATGAAGAAATTTGGAATCACACACAAAGTTGCCACCCCTTATCACCCTCAAACAAGTGGACAAGTAGAGCTTGCTAATAGGAAGATCAAATATATTTTAGAGAAAACAGTGAACCCTAATAGGAAAGACTAGTCTTTAAGACTTAATGATGCACTTTGGGCTTATCGAACTGCTTATAAAACATCATTAGGTATGTCACCTTATAGACTAGTATATGGAAAACCTAGTCACTTGCCTGCGGAACTTGAACATAAAGCTTATTGGACTATTAAAGCTTTCAATTCAAATCTAGATGATGCTAGTCAACTGTAAAAATTACAAATAAATGAGCTTGAGGAAATAAGAAATGATGCATATGAAAATTCAAGAATTCATAAAGCAAGAATTAAAGAGAAAAACATTCAATGTTGGTCAAAAAGTCTTGCTTTATAATTCTTGACTGCATTTATTTCCTGGAAAATTAAGATCAAGATGGAGCGGTCCTTTTTATTATGAAACATGTGTATCCATATGGGGCCTATGACATCGAGAATCCAAAGAATGACAATGTTTTCAAGGTAAATGGACATCGTCTGAAAGTTTACTTTGATAATTTTTCAATTGAACATAACTTTATTGAATTGGGTGATCCTGTATATAAAGATTGATTTTTATTTTTTATTTGTTTCTTTTTTAGTGATTTTTGCTAGTTTCTCTCACCCCGGTCAAATGGTGGATAACGGTACTCCGTGACTTAAGTCAGTTCTTTCAGTTTCCCACAATAACTGATATCTGTGTATATATTTGTGCAATTCTTTGAATCTCTCTTCCAATTCTCATTTGAAAATGGACACTAATCTTGAAAAATTAAAAAAGTATTTTCCCGCTTTGCCTCAGAATGCGATTACAAAAATTTACCGTGCTAGATGTGCAAGACTGAGATTGTTAATGAATCATGAAATTCTTGAAGATATTCGCTGGTTGATTAAAGCAAAGGTCCAATTATCAGGTGAGTCCTCTAACTCCTTCATTTCACACATGCTTGGAACGGGTAAAAGCACTTTTGCAAAGAAACGTCATGCAAAACGACTGAAAGTCTGTCATCAATGTGCTAGATGGACTTGTATACACAATGTCGTTCTTTAGGAATGGTATCTATAAACCGTGAAGATAAAATACAATTCATTAAGGATGGTTTAAGTAAGGAGTCTTTAGATAATCTTCTATTGACTCTTGAGACACATTCTAGTAGAGATGTGCATCGTGTAATTCATGATTTATGGCCACTATTTCATAAAGAACATGATCGACTTAGTCTTGGAAATCTGACTAAAAAAGACCCTGTTTACTAGTTTTTAAGAAAACTGGATGGGAAGCCTATCCCCGACCCATAAAGGGCGTTTAAGCCATTCTTGGACGTAAAATCAAGGGAAGATGTGAGCCACAATCACAACTACCTGTACATACACATGCTTTTTCAAAAGTAAATAAATAAATAAATAAAGAGAGAGAGAGAGAGAGTGTGAGACTCCAGCTGGCCTACATATAGGTGTTATGATTGCCTTTCTAATTTCTCATCTATAAAACCCTCTCTTCCTTCCTTTCATTTCTACTCAACCCATACATTCAGCAAATACAGAAGTGTGTAGAAATGGCAAGTTCCTCAAGTCATCATATAACAAAATATTTGTGTTTTCGGTGGATCTAGTCCTAGGAAAGAAAAGGAGTTTTTAGAATCAGCAAATCATCTTGGTCAAGTGCTAGCTGAGAGAAAGATTCATTTAGTATATGGGGGAGGCAGTCTTGGGTTAATGGGAGGTGTGTCAATAACTACATTTTTAGGAGGTAGTCAAGTTTTGGGGGTCGTCCCCGAAGCTTTAGCACAAGGGGACATCATTGGAAAAACAATTGGAGAGGAACTTCAGGTATCCACAATGTCGGCTCGAATGAATGCAATGTTTAACCATGTTGATGCCTTCATTGCTTTACCAGGTGGTCTAGGCACATTGGAAGAGATCTTTCATATTTCCTCTTGGGCTCAACTGCACATTCACCATAAACCCATAGGTTTGTTAAATGTTAATGGTTATTATGATAAGTTGTTCTCTTTTCTTGATCATGCTGTGGAACAGGAATTTCTAACATCTTCTACACAACAAATCATAATCTCTACTGCTACTGCTAAACAATTAATTGACCAACTACAATCCTTCATTCCTGTGATTGATCCCTCCATGAGTTGCATAAATTGGTCAACTAAGGAAAGCCGTAAAAAGCTTAGATTAGATTTGAGCCTTCATTTGTGAATTTTTGTGTCTTTTGGTTTTATTATTGTGTTTTCTTATTTCTTATTTTTGTTTCAGTGTGTTTCAGGTTTGTTAGTGTTCGTTATTTCAGGTGATATCTTCTATACTCTATCTTTCTACCTTAGAACATTGAGGACAATGTCTCGTTTTGGTTGGGGGGAGAGGGTAGTAGTTGATAAAAAAAAATTGTTTTTCATTTCATAAAGCATGTGCATAATTGTTGTTACTAAGATGGCAGAGTAAAAGAGCTCTTTTGTTAAAGTGACTCATGAGACGCATCTTAGTAACCATTCTTAATAAGGTCTATTATAATACTTCTTGAAATATTCAGGTTTACAAACTCTTGCATTGTTATCACTTAATTCTGCTCATATACTTATTTAACATGTATTCTTAAACCTTAATTTACACACACACACACTTTAACATATGAGTGTGGGTTGCATATTGGATTATTACATTATTTATGTTCTTTTGTTAAAGGTCACAACTAAGGAAAAGGGATTGTATATAATTGAAAAAAAGAAAAAAAATGATAGTAATAAAAATGTAGATAAGTTTGGTTTCGTAGCCTTCCTAACCTAAGCAATTAAGCCCGAAGGGGTGTTTTAACACCTAATACCCTAAAGTCAACTGACTTGGGAACTATTGGCCCAATGCTTGTTACATGAGTTGAGGAGAAAAGCTTAAGGGAATCAAACATTGCACTATCTACATATCAGTATCTGCAACCGGAGTTACTAAGCTCGTAGGGGTGTCTTAACACCTAATGCCCTAAGACCAACTGGTCTGGGAGTCATTAGCTGAAAGCTCGTTACATGGGTTAAAGATGCATGATGTTTTTAAATTATATGTATATATATTTAAAAAAAAAAGAAAAAGAAAGAAGAAGACAAAAATAATAATCCCAACCCAAGGAAGTTAACCTTAAACATTAGAACAAAAATTTTGTTTTCTTCCAAGAAAAGCCCCATAATTATGTGTTGATACATTGAGCAAAAAAGAAAGGTTTATGAATATCTTGTTAAGAGGTATTGAGCAGATATATAAATTTAACGAGAGTTTGTTTATCTGGATAGATTAATGGACGTTAAATGATGAATACCTTGCTTTGTGGAATTTACAAATTGTTTTTCTATTTTAACGCTTTGATTACTAGGGACTAGTAATAAGCTAGTTGGGGGGTGTGATTAGTACTTAAAAGTGCATTTTTATCATAGTTTTATATCATCATTTTGTACTTGAAGTATCAATAACTCCTTAATTAAAACATGTTTTATAATAATATATCTAATAATATAAGATACCTTTAATTTATGGTAAATGTTCATTTTAAATGCAGGTCTATCACATAAATGAAAGGATTGATTGATGAATTTAAGAACTTAAATTGCAAGGGCAAAGAGATGATCAAAATTAGAAAAGAGATGTCGGTGCAATCCAAACCAGAACACTATTCGATAATTGGGTCATATATAGAGCTATATATCTCATATTTAGGTCTATTTTATATGGATGGAAAGGTAAGACATAGGCCTATAACTTTCATATGGAGCCCAAGATCTAAAAAGGTCATTTTCAAGTCCAAATTGTAGCAACAACAAAGAAGCCCGAATATGTCCTCCAGCCCGAGCACTGTTCAGTATTTTGGCCATATCTGGAGTTCTAGAAGTCCAAATGAGCTGAATTGTTTACACAAGATAGCTGAGACAATTGCCTACAAGTTTTATGTTTTCGAGTGGCTCCAATTTTGGCGTTATCAATGACGTTTTGGGTAAACAAGAGAAGATAAGGATTGTCATCAAGTCAAGAGTTGGCCACCCACTTATCAATTAGTCATCAAATCAATAGTTTCCCATTTTAGCCTATAAAAGGAGGCATTTGCTATGCATTTAGGCATCTTGGTGTCCAGATCAAGATCATGCTCTTCCTTTCTCTCTTTGTATTTTTTGTAATGTTTATGTTTTGCTTTCATTAATATCAAGTTTATGCCTTTCATTTCCTTTCCTTTACTTAGTTAACTCTTATCTTATTTATGTTCTTATTTTGTTTATTTATTTTTCTTTCTTTCATTATGTCTAGCTAAGTTTATTATGTCAAGGTGAAAAGGTTACACTAATGGTGTAAGAATAAGTATAGTGTAAACTTAATATGGACTTTAATGTTTGATACTAACATGTTTTGCATTTGTTATCTTGTTCACTCTTTAATACTTTGCTTGTTAAATGACTAATCTTGATTTATGTTGTATAACACTTGGCACAACAAATGCCTCGCACGTTCATAGCCCATACTGTATGGTATAACCGACACCTGAGCTATAAAAGGAATAATATTTGTTGTTAACTCAAGTTATAATCATGAATGCTTGACGAGATTTACAAGTATTAGCATTAATTGAATAAGATGACTAATGTAATCATGTTAACAATCTATAAGCAAATTAGAACCTCCTTTGTGTGTGGTTTCCAATTGAATAATAAGAGTTTATACTATACTTGTTTGACATACCATTAGTGGAATCTCTAACCTTGACATTTGTTATTATCATTGTTTAATCCTTACATTAATATTCCATCTCAAAGTTCTCATCATCTTCTTTTTCTTTTTCTTCTCCTTCTTTTTCTTTATTATTATTACTACTACTACTACTACTACTACTACTACTACTAGTATTATTATTAGTATTATTATCGCTACTATTATTATTGTTGTTGTTATTGTTACTATTGTTATTGTTTATAATTGTTGTTTATAATTTGTACAATTAACCTCCCTGTGGTTCGACCCCTGTCTTCCCGAGTTATTTATTACTTCGACACTCTTGCACTTGGGAGAAGATATCAATCTTTTAGTCGTGTCACTGTAGTTAGACAATGAGTTCTTACCTAACTAATCTAGGAGTTATATAAGCTATGTTATCTATCTAATTTAATTTAATTTAATTTATTTAGTTATTTAAGGTCATATTAAATAAGAGCTCATTTGAGATTGTAGTAGCGGTTGTTCTTTAAAGTGCCTTTTGATTGGAAATGTATTAAAATAATATTTTTTTTATTTAAAAAAATTATTTTTAACTGTAGTAAATCACAATGATATAAAAATAAAAATAAAAAATTAAAGAATTTTTTTTTTACTTCTCAATATATACTTAATATATTAATGAGGGATTTATTATTTTAATTGAGTCTCATTCCATAACATCAGTGATACATCATACATATCAATTATATATCAACATACACTCTTAGCATGTTATTCTAGTTGGATGATTATAGACATATCTATACTAATTTCTTCGAGCCATCAAAGGGAATTAGATAGTCAAAACTTACATAGTTATTGCAAAACTTCATAAGTGCTTTACAAGCACCATGATTATAGCCTTTTTGTCGTTCTTTCTTTATTTTGGATTACAAAATAGATTTTCATATTGAAATTCCTGCATTTCTAAATTATATAACATTTATATAATTATATAATAAAATTCAAGTTACATTAAGGGGAATTATATAAGAAAATAATTTTACAACCCAGAATAAAAATAGAGAAAATACAGGACACACAAGTCCTATTCAAAATTACAATCATCTAACTATGAAAAACATAGTCACATTGATCTTTTAATGTCCATAATCATCCGTCATGCATAATAACACATTAATATGTATAAATAAATATATTGTATGGCTCAATTCTAATTAATGTTTTTATGTGAAAATTTAAAATAATATTTATAACACATAGAAATATCATAATAAATCTAATTTAATAATTTCCCAAACATATCAAATTTTATTTAATACAAAGTTTCTTTGAAAAATAATTTTTTTAATTCAATAAGAAAATTAATCATATTAAGATTCTTACTAATATCCCAAACTATTTTAGGATCAATTAAATAAAATTCTCCATCTTGAAAACTCTCTTTATTTTAGAAAAACTAATTTTCTAAACATTATACAATTAAACATTTTAACTAAGTCCTAATCCTATTAGGATATTACCAAACTCAAAAAATTATTTTGTATTAATTTGTAGATACAACTAATACCAATAACAATTAAAACATATAATCAATAACTTTAAATATTCAATAATGGTTTTTATACCACAGTTGAATTTCCCCAAAACACATACTTGTAGTAAAAACAATAAATTATGAATTTTTTTAGGAGTTTCAAGATATTGTTAAAAAGATCTAGGATTGTTTAGGGTTTATATAAAGATTATTTAAAGATCAACTATTCTTTTTAGATTTCAATAATTGCTTCAAGACTAAGTTGTTGTAAACCATTAATCATCCAAGTATCCGACTTTTAATGGTAATCCACATGAAGCACTATTAAAAAATCTTCTAAACCTTTTAAGAAAAAAGGACTTGCTATGCCTTTAAGTGCATCTACCTCTCATTTTATTCTCGGGTTCTTTCTATAGGTAGGCCAAGCTTTCCAGGGATGAAGGGATCTGAATGCGCACCCCCATGTCACTGAAAGCCGTAAGTAGAGAATGTCCCAAGCAAGTAGTAGCCAATAGCACTACATGAAATAGTCGAAGAAAGACAAATATGCGTGGATAAGAGAAGACATAGGTGTTCATAGACTTCTTTCTATTTTTTTTTTGCCCTTATTGTTCCTAAAACGAATCAGCAAATAAAGTAGCTCATTTAGTAAGATTCTCCTGAAGGTAGGCATTTACATTATGCTTTTAAGTGATAATTTTTTTTTTTGTTTTTTTTAAGTGTTTTGTAACTTATATAGTTTTCATATTGTGCTACATAGAAAATAAGAAGCATGACATTTTATTTATAAGAAAACATAAAAACTTTATAAATAAAAAAATATCAATTTACCCATGAATAACATCACACATATTATTTCAAGGCAATTTTACAAATTTATTCAATCAAGTCCCTACTTAATTTTTCTAGGTCTAGAATTGTAATTCCTTGTATAAATTACACTTTAATTCTTAATTTCTAAAACTTATTTTCAATCAAGTTACACTTGATTGATCATTTCATTTTAATTTCTGACCAATGGTTCTTATGTGTTTGAACCATTAGGTTCCCTAACATGTTAGCCTAAATATAAATCATAATCTTAAACAAAATATAATCAAATAAATTTAACAAATTAGTTTGTTATCAATTGTTGCAATAATTGATTCATTTAAATTTGAAGATTAAGTACAATATCCACCAACCTGTCATGATTCTCTAAATATTAAAAAAGCACTAAATGATTTAACTTAACCTTTAAGTGACTAGTTTCTTAGTATAATTTTATCCCTTCATCAACAATGTTTTGATTTAGATATTATAGCATGAAGTATATTTACTACGTTAAATTATGTTGTTCTCAACACCATAGTTAATGATTATTTGAATACAATTTGAAACTCTTTTCAAATCTCATTCCACATTGCGTAAAGATTTACAATCAATACTATTTAAGAATAAATAAAACATTTTTCTTAATTTACATAGAATGATAAATCTTCTCTTGATTACTTAAATACCTTCATATAGTACAAGTTATGCCCAATATATACTTATTTGTTATCCTTGATTAGAACAACATATAGCAAAATCAAATTATAACATTCCATGTACAAGATAACTTTATGATACCAAGTTTAAGGATCATTTACACAACTATCATGTGAGGTTTTTTTATAGAAATATATGATCTTTCCATATAAAATTCTCATATGGGTTAGTTCAATATACATGTCATCTAATAAGTACCTAGATATTAGTTCTAAGGTATTCTTCATACCTTAACTTATGAGAATAGGGTATCCTTCGTACCTCAACTACGAGAACAACTGCTTCTTTTCATAAAAGAAAGAATATGATATGTATAAGTCACAACAATTCTAATTAATATTCAATTTTTATAAAAATTGTCAAAGAACATTTTAAAAAAAATACTTTGATGCAATATGAATTTTATTATTATAATTTTTTTTTTGTTAATAAATTTATCTTTATTTTAGATTCATTAATCAAATATTTGATGAATATTAAAAATAAATAAGTTTTTATTAATAAATTAATATATTTCATATGCTATTAACTAATTGGTTACAAGATATATATATATTAACAATATCTTATCTAATTGAATGTCCACCCGTAAATTAAAAAAAAAAAACCTTATGTAAGGAAAGTGATTAAAACTTATTTTGATCCAGGATGATTGTGGGCTTTTCAACACAATTATACTGAGTTGAGAAATACAAAATAGTGTAAAATAACATGATAATTTTAACTCTCTTCTTCATTCATATTTCTTAGTAAAAAAAATCTCTTTACACATGCAATTTATTTCAAATGGTCGTCAAGGGAAGAAGACAGAGACACTATTTATTATTATTATATATTGCTGCTGCTGCTGTCGTTGATGAGAGAAAACAAAGAAAAACCTCTGTATCTATGCAATTTATTCGAAATAGTCTCACATCTCATTTTCTAAATTCCGTGTGTGTGTGATCTTTCATGACATAAGCACGTGTTGTTTCAGACTCCACAAAGGACGCGGTCGTGTTAGGGAGTGGCTCTATTGGCAACGGGGGCTCATAGGCCAGCTTTGTTTAGTTGCGCATGCTACTGCTTGGTGCCATATTTTATTCTGAGTGGGACAGGTTAGGAGCTGCTGGCCTTATCAGCCTCGTGAAGGGTTGTTTAAAGAAATTTTCTTGCCTCCTTCCGAATACAATTATGTTTCTGGAATTGCAGGCATCGCCATGGCCACAGGGTTCATATCAA
>NW_011503037.1:0-4130 GCF_000495115.2 Populus euphratica
TATGTGATAGACCTGATCAATCCTTTTATTTATGTGATAGACCTGAATTTAGGATGAATATTTACCATGAATTAAAGGTATATTATATTTTTAGACTTGCTAATATAAAGCATGCTTTTGTTAGGGAATTTAATGATACTTTAGGTGCAATATGATGACATAAATCCTTAATGAGAATGCATTTTTAATTACTAATCACCCACCTTCTTAGTGAAAACAAGATAACCATGTCATACAATTAAAACCCACTATTAAAAAATTGTTAAACACTAATGGAATATTTTGTTGATATATATGCTTGATGCTTGTCGATAATTTTTTAACCAACATTATTGTTAATGGATTGATGTCGTCGGTTAGCTTATCATTGAGGATTTTATTTTTATCAACATTTTCATTGTTTAATTAAAATGCTTATGAATCTATCAACAAAATATATCAAGGGTTAAAGGAGTCATCGTCTAATTGTTTGATTCAGGGTTGTTAAGAAACTTAGTATACTAATTTTATCAAAGATTCCAAGGGTAAATAACAGGTTATGGTTAAAAAAGATATTAATCCCCTTAATACACCTTATGTGAGGTATGCTATATTGTGTGGTTTAAATATGGTTCAAATGTTTTGGTGGGTTCCTAACCGATAGTCTATTTATAGCTTAGGATGAAGATTTTATTCATGTGAATAAATCTGAATTCATTACAGGTTCGTGTACCCAAATGAATTCTTATGAACATGATCCATATATGTGCCATGACATGACTCACCTATCCTAAAAAGTGAAAGAGTTTTCCATAATTTGTGTGATATGGTGAAAAATACTCTCAATTAAAATTGATAACTATTTAGAATAACTCTGAGAATTTTCTAGTCAATTCTCGATATTTAATAACAACCTCACTTGTAGGTTCAACATTTATTTCAGAATATTAATAATTAATTTTCATCAATTAGAATTTTATAAGTTATCAAAATATTAGTCAAATTCTTGTGGATTCAGCAAACTGATTATTAAATCCAAAATGCATGCTAAAAAAATAAAATATACCATGCAATTTTTTTTTTTTAATGAGATATGATTTTTTTATATTTTTTAGAGACTTGGTCATATGCAATACACAAAAAACATTGGCATATATATGATAATGTTTTTTGTGTATTACATTTGATCAAGTCTCTCAAAAATATTATACACACACACATTTGTATTTTTGTAAGGCCATGTTAAACCAAAAAGGCTATATATATATATATATATATATATATATAGAGAGAGAGAGAGAGAGAGAGAGAAAGGCTTAAGAGGTTTTTCCCAAACACACCCTCAAACCAAAGAACCAAAAAAAGCAAACTAAACATGGCCTAATGATTAACTTGGTTTTGACCCAACAACATTAACTAACATGATCAAAAGATTGATGTCTTCTTCTAAGTGTAGGAGTGTCGATGTAATAAATAACCCAACAAGACCGGGATTGAACCGTAGGGAGGTTAACTATATAAATTATAAATAACAACAACAACAACAATAATAAAGAGAGCTTTGAGATGCGATATTGATATAATAATTAAACAATGATAAAAATAATTGTCAAGGTTAGAGGATCCACTAATGGTATTTCAAACAAGTATAGTATAAACTCTTATTACTCAATTAAAAATCACACACAAAAGAGGTTCCAATCGGATTATAAATTGATAACATGATTATATTAATTATCTTATTTGAATAATACTAATACTTATAAATGTTATCAAGTATTTATGATTATAACTTATATTAACAACAAATCAAGTTCCTTTCATAGCATAAGTGTCGGTTATACCATACGGTTTATATTGTGAAAATGCCAAGTATTTATTGTATTAAGGTTATACAACATAAATCTAGACTAACCATTTAACAAGCAAAGTATTAAGAGTGAATAACATAACAAATATAAAACATGTTAGTATCAAACATGGAAGTCCATGTTGAGTTTAGACTATACTTATTATTACACCATTAATACAACCTTTTTACCTTGACATGCTAAACTTAGCTTAATATAATAAAAAAAACATAAATAAATAAGATAAGAACATGCATAACATAAAATTTAATTAAGTAAAGAAAAGGAAATGAGAAGTATAAACAAAAGATTAATATAAGCAAAACTTAAGCATTACAATAAAGAGAGAGCAAGAACATGATCTTGATTTAAAAACCAAGATGCCTAAATGCATGAAAAATACCTCCTTTTATAGGCCAAAATTAAAAAATATTTATCAACTAATTGTTGAGTGAGGTGGCTACATCTTGACTTGATGACAATCCTTATCTTCTTGTCTAAACAAAACATCATTGCTAACATCAGAATTTGAACAAATGTAAATCATGAAAGTTCTAAGAAATTGTCTCAGCTTTTTAGGAAAAAAAATATTAAAGTCATTTGGATTTCTAGAACTCGAGATATGAGCTGAACATTGAATAGTGTCTAGGTTGTAAGACAAAATCAGACTTCTTCGTTGTTGCTAAGATTTGGACTTCTAAATAGCAGAATTGAGTCTTGCTTTCCATATGAATGTTTTAAGCCTATGTCTTAGCTTTTCATCCATATAGAGCAGACTTAAATCCAAGATCAACATCTCCAAATATGACCCAATGACCGAACAATGTTCTAGTTTAGGTTAAACCAACATCCCTTTTCTAAGTTTAGCCATCTCTTTGTCCTTTCAATTTCAATACTTAAACTCATCAATTAATCCTTTCATTTATGTGATATGCCTATATTTAATATGAATATTTACTATAAAATAAAGATATTTTATGGTATCAGACTTGCTATTATAAAATATGCTTTAGTTAAAGAGTTAGAGATACTTCAAGTGCAAAATAATGATATAAAATCTTAATAAAAATACACTTTTAAGTACTAATTATTGACCTAACTGGATTAATTTGAAAACTAACCTAAAACCAAAAAACAACATCAAAACATATCAAACATTAAAAGAAAAACTTTCAAGTAAAATGGATCAAACGTGAAAAAAAGGAAGAACACGAGGAACACTCAAATTTAATCCTAGCAATGTGGAAAACAAACCAAACCTGATTTCAAGCAATAAAAGGCAAGGTTGCATTCTGATTAGTACTTAAAAGTGCATTTTTATCAAGGTTTTATATTATCATTTTGCACTTGAAGTATTAATAACTCCTTAACTAAAGCATGTTTTATAATAACATATCTAATAATATAAAATACCTTTAATTTGTGGTAAATATTTATTTTAAATAGAGGCCTATCGCATAAATAAAAGCATTGATTGATGAGTTTAAGAACTGAAATTAAAAGAATAAAGAGATGGCCAAACTTAGAAAAAAGATATTGGTGTAGTCCAAACTAAAACACTATTTAGTAATTGGATCATATCTAGAGCTGTAGATCTTAAATTTAGATCTACTTTATATATAAAAAAAAAGATAAGACATAGGCCTACAACTTTCATGAAGTGCCCATTTTATATATATAAAAAAAGATAAGACGTAGGCCTACAACTTTCATGAAGTGCCCAAATTTAAAAAGGCCATTTTCAAGTCCAAATTGTAGCAACAACAAAGAAGTCCGAAGCTGTGCTGCAGCTCGAACGTTGTTTAGTGTTTGACCTATATCTGAATTTCTAAAAGTCTAAATGACCTTAATTTGTTTTTCTAAAAAGTTGAGACAATTTCCTTAAACTTTCATGTTTTCAAGTGGTTCCAATTCTAACATTATCAATGATATTTTAGGCATACAAGAGAAGATAAGGATTGTCACCAAGTTAAGAGTATGTCACCCATTCATCAATTAGTCATCAAATCAATAGTTTTCAATTTTGGCCTATAAAAGGAGGTATTTGCCATGCATTTAGGTATCTTGGTTTTCAGATTAAGATCATGCTCTTACTTTCTCTCTTTGTATTTTTATAATACTTAACTTTTGCTTTCATTAATATCTTGTTTATACTTTTCATTTCCTTTCCTTTACTTAGTTAACTTTTATCTTATTTATGTTCTTATATTGTTTATGTACATTTTTTTCCTTTCATTATATTTAGTTAAGCTTATTATGTCAAGGTGAAAAGGTTACACTAATGGTGTAAGAATAAGTATA
>NW_011503037.1:4374-12925 GCF_000495115.2 Populus euphratica
AACAATAACAACAACAACAATAATAATAGTAACAACAATAACAACATCAATAATAATAATAGTAGTAGTAGTAGTAGTAGTAGTTGTTATTGTTATAGTAGTAGTAGTAATAAAGAAGAAGAAGAAAAAGTTGATGAGAACTTTAAGATGGAAGAAAGTATTTGTTGTACCAAGTGTTATACAACATAAATCAAGATTAGTTATTTAACAAGCAAAGTATTAAAGAGTGAACAAGATAACAAATACAAAACATGTTAGTATCAAACATTAAAGTCCATATTAAGTTTACATTATACTTATTCTTACACCATTAGTGTAGCCTTTTCACCTTGACATAATAAACTTAGCTAGACATAATGAAAGAAAGAAAAATAAATAAACAAAATAAGAACATAAATAAGATAAAAGTTACTAAGTAAAGGAAAGGAATTGAAAGACATAAACAAGATATTAATAAAAATAAAGATTAAGCATTACAATAATACAAAGAGAGAAAGTAAGACTATGATCTTAATCTGGAGACCAAGATGCCTAAATGCATGACAAATGCCTCCTTTTATAGGCTAAAATTGAGAACTATTAATTTGATGACTAATTGATGAGTGGGTGGCCAACTCTTGACTTGGTGACAATCCTTATCTTCTCTTGTCTGCCCAAAATGTCATTGATAACGAGAATCATTTGAAAACATAAAAGTTGTAGGAAATTATCTTAGCTTTTCAGGAAAACAAATAGAGGTCATTTGGACTTATAAAAATCCAGATATGAGCTAAACACTGAACAACATTCGGGCTGCAGCACAGATTCAAACTTTTTTGTTGTTTCTATAATTTGGACTTGAAAATGACCTTGTTAAATTTGGGCTCCTCATGAAAGTTATAGGCCTATATCTTACCTTTCCATCCATATAAAGTAAAGTTAAATCCGAGATCTACAGCTCTAGATATGGCTTAATTACCGAACAGTATTCTGATTTGGACTGCACCAACATCTCTTTTTTAAGTCTGGCCATCTGTTTGTCCTTTCAATTTTAGTTCTTAAACTCATCAATCAATCCTTTTATTTATGTGATAGGCCTGCATTTAAAATGAATAATTACCACAAATTAAAGGTATCTTATATTATTAGATATGTGATTATAAAACATGTTTTAGTTAAGGAGTTATTGATACTTCAAGTGCAAAATAATGATATAAAACCTTGATAAAAATGCACTTTTAAGTACTAATCAACTTTTAAGTACTAATACACTTTTAAGTACTTCAAATGAAAAATAATGATAGTTTTGGAAGCCAACACTTGGATCAAGTCAAATCAGTCAGCACTCCTCGTAGTAGTAAGGTTATCGAAAAATCCACTTTTGAACCTTATGAAAAAAATGATGAGTCAATCTCTGAGGATAAGGAAGGCATTGAATCTGAATGTTGCAAAGAAAAGACTGATTCCCTGCCAGCATTTCCATTTCCTCATGCCATAACCATATGAAGGAAAGTCATCACAACTTTGAAATCTTTGAAACTTTCAAACAGGTAAGGATCAATATACCTTTACTAGATGCTATTAAACATGTTCCTTTTTATGATAAATTTTTGAAAGATCTTTACACTGTGAAGAGAAAACTGAATGTGAAAAAGAAAGTCTTTTTAGCCAAACAAGTAAGTGCTATTTTTCAGAGCAATAATGCTTTGAAATATAAAAACCTTGGTTATCCTACAATTTCTTGCTTTATTGGAGAACATAAAATTGAAAGAGCCTTACTTGATCTTAGAGCTAGTGTGAATTCACTTTCATATTCAATTTTTTAGAGTCTCAATGTAGGTGAGCTAAAACCAACTTCTGTAACTCTTTTATTTGCCGATAGATTTGTAAAAGTACCTAGAAGAATAATCAAAGATATGCTAGTATAAGATGATAAATTCATTTATCCTATGGATTTTATTGTCTTGGACGTATAACCTGTTGACGCATATAATTCATTTCCTATTATTGTAGGATATCTATTTCTTGTAACTTCTAATGGATTGATTAATTGGAGAAATGGACTAATGAAGCTATCATTTGAAAACATGACATTGGACACGAATATTTTTAACATTTGTAAGCAATGTGGAGATGATAATGATTTATAAGAAGTGGACTTTACTAAAAAATTAATTCATGATCAATTTCAAACCACTTGCATTGAAATTGAGATTGATGAATCTAATGATTTGTAAATTGTTTATTTTCATGAAGAATCAAAGGCAAGTAATTGTAAACCGTAAATTAAGAAATTGCCACCACGATCAATTAAGTCCATACCTTCAAGTGTTCAACCACCTAAACTTGATTTAAAGTCGTTACCACTCAATCTCAAATACTCATTTTTGACAGAAAATAAAACTTTTCGGGTAATAATCTCTTCCGAACTTAATGCAGATCAAGAAGTTAAGTTATTACAAACTCTGAAAATGAACAAAAATGCATTAGGATGGACCATAGCTGACATAAAAAGAATTAGTCCTCTGATTTGCACATACAAAATTTATTTAGAGGAAAATGCTAAACTCTCTAGAGGTGCAACGAAGGCTCAATCCTAATATGAAAGAATTAATGAAAAATGAAGACATTAAGCTTCTAGTTAATGGAATCATTTATCCTATTTCTAATAGCAAATGGGTAAGTCCTACCTAAGTTATACCCAATAAGTCTAGAGTCACTGTGATAACAAATGAGAACAATAAGTTAATTCCCACTAGAACTACTATTGGTTGGTGCATGTGTATTGACTATAGGAAACTTAATTCAATGACTAGAAAATATTATTTTTCCTTATCTTTTATAGATCAAATCCTAGAAAGAGTTACAAGTCATGAATTTTATTATTTCCTAGATGCTTATTCAGGTTACAACTAAATTGAAATTGCATTGGAAGATCAAGAAAAGACTACTTTCACATGTCCATTTGGTACTTTTGCATATCGAAGGATGCCTTTTGGATTATGTAATGCACCAGCCACATTTCAAAGATGCATGCTTAGTATATTTAGCGATATGGTTGAACATTTTCTTGAGATTTTTATGGATGATTTTTCTGTTTTTGGCGATTCATTTGATGATTGTTTGACTAACTTAGGAATGGTTTTGACCAGGTGTGAAGAGAAGAATCTTGTGCTGAATTGGGAAAAATGTCATTTTATGGTAACAAACGGCATTGTACTTGGTCACATTGTTTCATCAAAAGGAATTGAGGTTGACAAATTAAAATCAAGTTAAATTTAAACTTGCCAATACCTAAATCTATTAAACATCTTAGATCATTCTTAGGACATGCTGGTTTTTATAGAAGGTTCATCAAAGATTTTAGTGTAATATCTAAGCCTTTAAGTAACCTTCTAACAAAGGATACTATTTTTGAATGGACTGAACATTGTGAAGAAGCCTTTGTTAAACTTAAAAACTTGCTTACTTGTGCTCCTATCATTCAACCTCCCGATTGGTCATTACCTTTTGAAATAACATGTGATGCTAGTGATTATGCCGTAGGTGCTGTTTTGGGACAAAGAAAAGATAAGAAACCTTATGTAATTTACTATGCAAGTAAAACTTTAAATAGTGCTCAAATGAATTATACCACCACTGAAAAAGAATTACTTGCAGTAGTATTTGCATGTGAAAAATTCAGATCTTATCTTGTTGGCTCACCTGTTGTTGTTTTTAGTGATCATGCAGCATTGAAATATCTTCTTTCTAAGAAAGATTCCAAGGCTAGATTGGTGCGGTGGATTTTATTACTTCAAGAATTTGATATCACAATCAAAGATAAGAAAGGCAGCGAAAATGTTGTCGCAGATCACTTGTCAAGATTGACAACAGATTCGAAAACTGACATCACACCAATCGATGACTACTTTCCTGATGAATCTTTACTTTCTGTCTCTACAATGCCTTGGTTTGCTAATATTGTCAATTTTCTTGTTTCAGGACAATTGCCAGCTCATTGGAATACCCAAGATAAAAGAAAGTTTTTGAACGAAGTGAAGAACTTTTATTGGGATGATCCTTATTTATTCAAATATTGTCCTGATCAAATATTTCGAAGATGCATTCCTGACAATGAGGTAAGTAGTGTCATTAAATTTTGTCATTCTGAGGCATGTGGGGGCCATTTCTCATCAAGAAAGACAACTGCAAAAATCTTACAAAGTGGATTTTACTGGCCCACCATGTTCAAAGACTCACATGCATTCTGCAAGTCTTGTGAAAATTGTCAAAAGTTGGGATCTATTTCAAAACGTCACATGATGCCTTTAAACCCTATTATTGTCATTGAGATCTTTGACTGTTGAGGTATAGATTTCATTGGTCCATTCTCTACGTCATTTCATTTCTTGTATATATTAGTTGTAGTGGATTATATTTCAAAATGGATAGACGTGATAAGTGATGGTGGAACATATTTCTGTAACAAGCCATTTGAGTCTTTAATGAAGAAATATGGAATCACACACAAAGTTGCCACCCCTTATCACCCTCAAACAAGTGGACAAGTAGAGCTTGCTAATAGGGAGATCAAACATATTTTGGAGAAAACAGTGAACCCTAATAGGAAAGACTGGTCTTTAAGACTTAATGATGCACTTTGGGCTTATCGAACTGCTTATAAAACATCATTAGGTATGTCACCTTATAGACTAGTCTATGGAAAACCTTGTCACTTGCCTGTGGAACTTGAACATAAAGCTTATTGGGCTATTAAAGCTTTCAATTCAAATCTGGATGATGCTAGTCAACTGCGAAAATTACAAATAAATGAGCTTGAGGAAATAAGAAATGATGCATATGAAAATTCAAGAATTCATAAAGCAAGAATAAAAGAATTTCATGACAAGAAAATACATAGAAAAACCTTCAATGTTGGTCAAAAAGTCTTGCTTTATAATTCTCGACTGCATTTATTTCCTGGAAAATTAAGATCAAGATGGAGTGGTCCTTTTATTGTGAAACATGTGTATCCATATGGGGCCTATGACATCGAGAATCCAAAGAATGGCACATATAGGGCTTATGATATCGAGAATCCAAAGAATGGTAATTTTTTGATGAAATTGCATCTCTATCAGCTAGTTCATCGAGAATACTACTTTCAACGGCTAATTCATTAGCATTTCATTTTTTTTTGGTTATTTGTTAGAATCTCCTAACCAACCAAGATATACAACAACAAGCATATTCAAGCCAACAATTGCCCACATTAAATCACAATAATATACATTTGAAAATGTAAAAAAAATAATAATGCATTAATATAAAGCATTAATAAATGTCTTAATTAAACAATGTCAATTTTATTACACAATGATGTTTCACATTTAAATCAATTTAATGTTTTTAATCAAAATCCTCATTTTCATTCTTATGATTATCATAACCATCATTATCTTCTTTGTTGAATTCCAAGTCAATATCATCATCTACTTTGGTATGTTCACTAGCATTCAATCTTACATTTAACTTATCAATATCAACATGAACACAAATATTCTCAATGCCTAAAAATAAATTTTCTAAGTTGGTGGATGGAACAACTTAATATGGATCAACTAACTCATCCATTTTAAAACACATCATCTCATATAATTACTTCATCATTACTATCTTTAACAACTTCTATATGACTCCTAGATTTGACTTTCACAATGGATAACCAATCCACTCTATTATGATCCTTTCTTAAGAACTAAATGTATATTGACACGACGAAAAGATAATTTTTTTCCTCACATTGTTTCTGTGTTTCTTTTTGAATGATTTTTTCTAGTTTCTCTCACCCCGGTCAAATGGCAAACAATGATACTTCGTGACTTAAGTTGGTTCTTTCAGTTTTCTATAATAATTGATATCTGTATATATATTTGTATAATTTTTTGAATCTCTCTTTCAATTCTCATTTGACTATGGACACCACTCTTGAAAAATTGAAAAAGTATTTTCCTACTCTGCCTCAGAATGTGATTACAAAAATTTAGCGTGCTAAATGTGCAAAATTAAAGTTGTTAATAAATCATGGAATTCCTAAAGATATTCGATGGCTGATTGAAGCAAAGGTTTGATAATCAAGTGAGTCTTCCAATTTTTTCATTTCACACATGTTTGGAACAAGTAAAAGTACTTTTACCAAGAAATGTCATGCAAAATGACAAAAAGTCTACCATCGATGTGCCCGATGGACTTGCAATGCACAATGTCGTTCTTTAGGAATGGTATCTGTAAACTGTGAAGATAAAATACTATTCATTAAGGATGGCCTAAGTAAGGGGTCTTTAGATAATTTTTTATTGACTTTTGAGACACATACTAATGAAGATGTGCATCGTGCAATTCATGATTTATAGTCACTATTCCATAAAGAACATGCTCGACATAGTCTTGGAAATCTGACTAAAAAAGACCCTGTTTACCGATTTTTAAGAAAACTGGATAGGAAGCCTATCCCTGACCCATAGAGGGCGTTTAACCATTCTTGAACGTAAAATCAAGAGAAGATGTGAGCCACAATCATAACTACAATTTGAGTCTTAGTTTGTAAAAACTTATGTCTTTTGGTTTTATTAATATCATAATATTTATGTTTTGTTGTTTCTTATATTTGTTTACTTACCAAAAAAAAGTTTCTTATATTTGTTTAAGTGTGTTTCAGATTTGTGAATGTTCAGTGTTTCAAGTGATGTCTTCTATACTTTTTCTTTCTACCTTAGGATATTGAGGACAACATCTTGTTTTGGTTGGAGAGAGAGGGTAGTAGTTCATTTAAAAAACACTAACTATGTTTTTTTATTTCATAAACCATTTGTAAACTATTATTACTAAGATGGCAGAGCAAGGAGGAATTTTATTGACTCTTGAGACGTATCTTGGTTAATATTTTTCAATGATTATTTGCAATATTCATAACAAGGTGTATCAAAATAATTCTTGAAATATTCAGGTTTATAAACTCTCGCATTGTTGTTGTTTAATTTTGCTTATATACTCATTTAACAAGTATTCTTAAACCTTAATTTTCACACACACACACACTTTAAAATATGATTATGGGTTGCACACTGGATTATTACATTGTTTATATTCTTTTGTTAAAGGTGACAACTAAGGAAAAATGATAGTATATAAATTGAAAGAAAAACAAAAAAAAGAGCAAAAAATATAAAAATGAAAAATGATGATAATAAAAATATTGATAAGTTTGGTTTCGTAGCCTCCCTAACATAAGCAATTAAGTTCAAAGAGGTGTTTTAACACATAATATCCTAAAGTCAATTGACTTGGAAGCTATTGATCCAACCTTTGTTACATGGGTTAAGGAGAAAAGCTTAAGGGAATCAAACATTGCACTATTTATGTTTCAGTATCTGCAACCCGAGTTTCTAAGCTCATAAGAGTGTCTTAACACCTAATGCCCTAAGACCAACTAGTCTGAAAGTCATTAGCTGAAAGCTCGTTACATGGGATAAAGATGCATTCTATTTTAAGTTAGATGTATATATTTGTTTTTAAAAAAAGCAAAACAAGAGGGAAAAAAATCCTAACCGAAGGAAGTTAACTTTAAATATGATAACAAAAATTTTGTTTTTCTTCAAATAAAGCCCCATAACTATGTGTTGATTTATTGAATATGAAAGAAAGGTTTAGTAATATCTTATTTAATAGGTATTGAGAAGATATATAAACTTAATGAGAGTTTGTTTTATCTGGATAATTTAATGAAAGTTGAATGATGAATACCTTATTTTGTAGAATTTGTAAATTGTTTTTCTATTTTAAAGCTTTGATTACTAGGGACTAGTAATAAGCTGATTATGGAGTGTGATTAGTACTTAAAAGTGTATTTTTATCAAGGTTTTATATCATTATTTTGCACTTGAAGTATCAATAACTCCTTAACTAAAACATGTTATATAATAACATATCTAATAGTATAAGATACCTTTAATTTGTGATAAATATTCATTTTAAATGCAGGTCTATCACATAAATGAAAGGATTGATTGATGAGTTTAAGAACATAAATTGAAAGGATAAAGAGATGGCCAAACTTAGAAAAGGGATACTAGAGTAGTCTAAATCCGAATACTATTCGGTAATTAGGTCATATCTGGCGTTGTAGATCTCGGGTTCAGGTATATTTTATATGGATGGAAAGGTAAGACATAAGCTTACAACTCTCATGTGGAGCCCAAGATTTAGAAAGGCTATGTTCAAGTTTAAATTGTAGCAAGAATGAAGATGTCTGAATCTATCCTACAGCCCAAATATTATTCAGTGTTTGGCCGATATCTGAAGTTCTAGAAGCCCAAATGACCTCCATTTTTTTTCTTGAAAAGGTGAGACAATTTCTTACAACTTTCATGTTTTCAAGTGGTTCTAATTATGATGTTATTAATGACGTTTTGGGTAGACAATAGAAGATAAGGATTGTCACCAAGTCAAGAGTTGGTCACCCACTCATCATTTAGTCATCAAATCAATAGTTTCTAATTTTGGCCTATAAAAGGAGGCATTTGACATGCAT
>NW_011503037.1:13384-13834 GCF_000495115.2 Populus euphratica
ACCTCCCCCACCACCACCATCATTGTTGTTGTTATTTTTGTTGTTGTTGTTCTTCTTTTATTATTATTATTTATAATTTATATAGTTAACTTCCTTGTGGTTCGACTCTGGTCTTGCCGAGTTATTTATTACTTCGACACTCCTGCACTTGGGAGAAGATATTAATCTTTTGGTAGTGTCAATTTTGCTATAAAAACAAAAAAAACCATTAAAATCCCTCAAAAACGAAACCTTAATAATCTAAATAAAAAACCTAAACCTCTTAGCAAGTAATCTTCGAGATTTTGTGAAAGATCAATTAACATGGTGGCTTGGGTGAATGGATTCTGGGGATTTTGTGATTTTAGAGGATTTAGGAATTTAGGAGAGGAATAAACGGAAAGAGGAAGAACAATCAAGTTTTATTTCAATTTAACATTGCCAAAATATTTTTTCATCGTTGTTTTCATC
>NW_011503031.1:0-13897 GCF_000495115.2 Populus euphratica
GAGATTTAGCATCTATTTAAAATAATAATAATGATAACAGTTTAAAATATTTTTTTTTTAGAAATATATTAAATTATATTTTTTAAATTATTTTTGATATCTATATATTAAAATAATTTAAAAATATAAAAAAGTTATTTTAAACAAAAAAAAATCAAACACACCCTCAATGATTTAAAAGTGGCTAAATGAGATTGAATGCCGTTAAGGATAATTCAACATTCGAGATTCATATATCAGTATAAAATGGCATAAGCTTGACAAGTCCAAAATTTTCTTTCTTCTCGATAATGAAACATATTTTCTCTATTTTAGTCATGTGTAAAGGGGTATAATTTATTAAAAAAATAAAAAAAAAATCATGATAGCCCAAAAAGCACGATTAGGTGTAATTGCCCCTTAAGGCGACTAGATTGATTAGTCGATTGTACATAGCCAACAACCAATTCAATTTTTTTTTTTTAATGTGTAATATATATAATTGTTTTTTTCATAAACATTTTACAGAAATATACCATTTTCTATAGTCAGTAACTATATTTTTTCTATGCCTACCAACCCAGATGAACACCAATATCTACACAAATGAAAACCACCCAGATGAACACCAATAAAAATAAGTGTATTTCATCACAAGAGACAAGAGACATGGCACATTAGCTTTTCTAATCATGTGTCAGACATAGAATCCATGATACAACATCATGCTAACTGATGAACCATCTTGCTTGGCCAATAACACAATTCTTCATCATCCATGAAGAAATGTGTAAGCTATGTAAATAATACACTGGGTCTCACAAGCATGTAAGTACAAACTTTGAAAACAAGCTTTTCACCATACTCTCTAGAGCCACACCGAGCTAGATACACACACTATTTACTCTCATTTTTTTTCTATACATTATCATCTTTTCCATGTATAATTACGTACAAACTTAAGTATTGAGGAGTTCCTCGATCCACATCAACGAAACACTTACTTTTTCTAGAATTCCCATACACAAGTTCAGTCAAGTTCACATATCTTGCCTCAGTTTCACAGCAAACCATGAAAAGCCTAATTTTTATGTGAAGTTTTTTTTTTATGGTTTTATCAATAATGTTGTTTGCGGAAAGTAGGCAAAAAATCAGTTCATGCTCATTGAACACCTTTCAACAAAATATTCTTCAATACAAAGAAGGGTAACCAATCTCCCTGCAGCAGGTATTCTTGCTCCCACAAGACTCTAGTAACTCTCAAACCAAGTGCGGACATAGATATATAAACCTTTGATCTACAGTAATTTTCCAAGGAACTTCTCATGCACGGTGGAATCTTAATGAGATGAGGTTGTGGAAAATGTTGGAGGTCGGCACATGTGAGTGCATTGGCTAAGGATTGGGATTCCATGATTAAAAGAGAGCAGGAGATATGCGTGGACAGTGCGGAAAGGGCTGCGAGTGCATTTTGCGTATAGAAAAGAAAGCGGTCGCATGATCTGAAGCTCTTGAAACGTGCACAGAACACACTCTACTACCCTTTACCCAAGCTTCAGGAGAAAGCAGATTGGGCTCATCGGATTTGCTTCACCTCGGGATCAACCCCAGCTAGACATTATGGGTCATTTTCTCCTGTAAACTTCCCTCGTCAACATAAAAAACCATATTAATCAGCATTTAATTGATACCGAGAATCACCGTTTGAGAATCATCGTTAAATAACAAACATTATCCAAAACTAGTGACGTTATGATATACAAATTTTATTGAGAATATATAACATATTAATCAAGTTAACTTTTGTTTTTTATGTTTTTTATTTATTTTTTTAATTTTATCATTCAAAATTAAGTTAATGGACTTTGAGTAAATATCTGTAAACTGCGCTTTGGTAATTGCCTCTTAATATAGTTAAAATCTATGTAAGAAAGTTTGTAGGAGCAGCCAAATGGAGTGTATATGAAGCGACATCTCTCTTGCTCCTCTTTCAACTACCTCACTCTGTTTTCTGGGCCATTGTTTATTGAACTCTTCTTCGTAGTGGGCCCAGGCTATCAAACCCTTGCGTTCGAGCAGGTCCAATAGCCAGACAGCACTTTTTCTATGCCGAACAAAGGTTTTCAGAACCCTTAGTTGAGTCCATCCAGCCTCATGTGTTGCTGCTGGCAGTAAGGTAAGGTATCAGCTTAAATTATGAAGTCGGATTATTATTTAAGGGACATTATGAAGGAAGATAACATGAAAGTGGATCGACCTGCACGAACAAGACAGAGGTACAATTAAAAATAAAAATGATGGAAAAGGATGGAGATTAGAAATAAATTTTGTATTTGAAGGAAGTTCCGCATTAATGATATATCCCTTTGAAAGCTTTAGAATTTGAGTGCGAATCACTTTTGAATTGAAATAAAATGACAACAAAGAAACATCAATTTTTTTATTTTTTTATGATAACATTGTTTGATATTTTTTTAAAATAAATTATTTTAATCTTATGATGGGACTAGTTTGTCTTTTAATATATAGATTATATGTATATCATGCTCTCAGGTTGGCTAAAAATTAAACAATCGTTGCTTTTTTTTTTTCCATGTGATTAAAATAAAATTAGCTTATTTAGTTAATTAAAACTATAACATGAGTTATTGAATTTTTAGATTTTTTAAAAAGATATATGCTTCCAACACTCAAATATTTTACCGGATAAATAAGCATAAACATGTCAGAAAGTGTTTGCAAAGACATCGAAGCACGATATCTCTTATTGAAAAATCATACTCATTCAAGCCATTGGTCTTCCTCACATAAAAATTCATGCTAAATAATCTTTCCCATTGCCACTCACTAGAAAAGATACCATCAATTCACCAACTCACTCTTCCTAACTCATTCTAATTCTTTCAGAAACAACAACAATGAACCCTCGGAACTTAAGAACTAAAAATTCAAGTACTACTTGTAAGCAAAGAGCTTGTTTCTCCATCCTTCGCATCAAAAATTAAACATAAGGAAAGTTTCAAAAAAAAGAAAAAAAATTAAAGTATTATTATTTAACCTTATCCAAAACGATATAAAATGTAATTGGGATTGTTTTTTAAAATATTTTTTAGATTGAAATGCATTAAAAATTATATTTTTTTTTATTTTTTAAAAAATACTTTTAAAATTAATGTATATCCAAAACATATAAAAAGTTTTAATTTTTAATAAAAAAATTAATTTTTAAAAAATACAAGTATAACTGCATTTTCAAATGCTTTCACGAGCCACAATCTCTCGTCTCTTGCATTGGCCTTGGTCAACGTGAATTGTACTTTTTAAGTAACATAATCTCTCCTCATGAAAAAAATATTCATATCAAAATAGAAACAGTACTCCTATTTCTGAAAAAAAAACATTTGATCACTGCAATCCAACATGAATCCGCGTCTCAAGTGTTTTTTTTTTTTTTTTTACCTCCTGGTGAGCCTCGGTTTGAAGAAAGAAACCAAAGAGCTAAACTCCATCCGATAAGGAGCTGTGCTGAAATTCAGTTGCACTTACTGGGCCTAAGAGGTTTGTTTTACCTAAACTAAGCCTATAATGATCATCTAACATTGGACCTAAAGAGAAAGCGAGGACCCATTCTCAATTTCAGTTGGGCCAAATTACTAGATTCTCTCTCTCTCTCGAGGTGGATCCCATCATAAATATTTACCAAAAGATTCCGCTTTTACATGTAAAAAAACAGAGATATAAATTTGAATATGAGAATAATTGATCTAAATTTGGTATGATGTGTCTTTTTTTCTTTCTCTTTTTCTTAACAATATTTTTCCTAATAAAAAAGAAATCTTTTTTTATAATTAAGGAACTAATTCAATAAAAAAAATAAAAGAAATTAAAAAATTACAATAGCCCTAGATTTATTAAGTTATGAATTGGAATAATATAATAATTGTTTTTCCCTTCTAAAAAAATTCAACTAACTTCTCTTATGGAATACATAGTCTTTTACACATCATTCATTTATTATTATCAGATTGATTTTGACAAATTTATCCTTATATTAGTGTTTTTTTTACATTGAAAAAAATTAAATTGGTATTTGACATAACATAAATAATTTATCTAGATTAACTATTTCCAGTAATGTCCTGACTTTTAAACTTCAAACTTCAAAAAAAAATATGTCACAAGGATAAATCTTTGCTCACAAAATTTAACCTTTATAAGACAGTTTAGTTCCATTATACTTAGTTTTTTCTCATTATTTCATTCGTGTTTATCTGCGATTATATGTATTTCATTAACTTAAAAAGACTCCCACACTTTCAATTGTATAAGTGGAATTAACACAAATAATGAAAGAAAAGTAAAATACACAACAAGATTTATAAGAATTCTTTCATACCCTCTTATTAACTCATTTAATAAAAGAATTACATAAATTTATATGTGTTGTGCGCAAAAACTTGTATCAAGCTTGTATTTTACATAACAAAACTTTCAAACCTATTTATAGATAATTTTGTGGAAGTTATAAAACAAATCTTAGATTTTCATAACATAGTAGGATAGTTTCTCCCTCATATTTATCATGAACTTTAGTGGTCTCATTCCAACAAGTATTAGGTAGTTTTCTCCATGTTTCTATGAACTTGGTGACTATAAAGTATTCATAGTCATATCCCTTGATTGACAACCCATTATTTATGATCTGGATAATCCTCTACTTAATTAGTAATGTCTAAACACCATTAAAACTTTTTATAATTTTACTGTCACTTTTTATCATAAACTCAATATCTAACTTTCATCCCTCAATTTTAATATGCCTTTACATGTCTTCAACTGTCCATCATCTAAGTCTCAACTTATTGTTAATCAATATTATTGATTTTATAAACACTACTATTTTGTTGACGTTGTTGATTATAACACTATTTCAAGAGCTATCACTACCCACTATGTTTTTCCAACAGTGTTTTCGTTAGCATTTCTTTGAAGAATTTAACCTTGTAACAACATGACTCTTAAAATTGTATATTTGAAATGACACATCTCAATTTTTTTAGAGGCAATAAAAGAGTATTGGAAAGTGTTTATTTCAATATCAAAAGTAAATCACCTGATATGGTTTGAGATGTTTTTTGGTCTTACATTCATCAAAGTGTATCCCTTCATAATCTGATCACCCTTTTGGGACATAATTTTGATGGATCAGAGCTAAAAAATTTCAAAATTCCTTTTAACTTTCCGAATCCCTTCTCATTCTTAAATTAAATGAAAAGATGAGAAATTATCCTTTATGCTAAACAAACATAACGAAAATAGAAGGAAAAGGGGAACCTTCTGTAGTCTCTCCCTTCTTTGGAGATCATAATATGTTTGGTCAGAATAAACAAAGAAGATTTCTCACGTTTCTGTGTCGTATTAACATCCGTAGAAGTTTCTACTTAGTAAAATGCAGTAAGACTTAGTCGGCTTAAGGAGCCCCCACCTATAAATCTCATTCCATTGATGGCTTAGAATTTCTAGGTGATCAGCTAGTCACCATATTCTCATCAACAGACATTCAATTCCCCACATTCATAGGTAGGGCAATTCCTGCATATATATAACACAATTCAAGAATTTAGTTGAACCACCATATCCTTGAAAGCACGGGCGTTACGCCTTATTTTGGTTCGAATCATAAAAGGCTAGAAAAGCTAAAAAGCAAAAATGAAATTTTTTGTTGAAAAAGGTTTCCCTAGCCTGCACGTACGACATCCTATATATATATATATATATATATATATATATATATATATATATATATGATGAGATATTTGTATATGGTATGGTTACAACTTACAGCAACCAACTAGAGATGGCGTCTTATTTATTTATTCATTTATGAATGAGGATATCGTCTTATACTAGATAATGATCACATATATGCAGAATTACCAAACATTAATTTTCAAAACCCAACATTTCGATAAGAGGAAAAAACATTGATAAGTAAGCAGTTTAATTTTTCTTGTTCGAGGTGTTCAGAAGTTTTCTCAAGTAATATTCCCTCCATATATATATTCCATCGATGGATAGTTGACCTATAAGCTTAATATTAACCTAGCAGCTTGAAACCCTTGTCTTCTAGGAAGCCATTTTTTGGACAGAAGCATGAAGCAAAGCAGCGGAAGGGTGGATGTGAAAGGCAGCGCAATCAAATTTATGTTCCGTGAAGGCATGAAAGAGATGAAGAGAAATCAATTTGGCTTACATGTAGCTCATATATAGGCCAATAAGCACCGCAGAGAATAAGATATAGTACACGTGCATTTGACAAAGACATTTGCCTCAAATAATTGTATTTCTGATATTTAATAATCGTTTTCCCTTGTATTAAGCACAGTTTTACACATAAATTAAAGTGCATTATGTAGGCATTTGTTTTACGTATATAGTAGTATAAAAGGAAGTGGAAATTGATCACTTTTTAATTAGCTCTGATGGTTGCAGCGACCCTGGATGTGGGTGAACCGACGTATCCAAGCTAAATCATATACTCTCTAAAAGTTTCTTCTTTCTTTTTATTATTCTAAGTCTCGAAAGAATAAAACTAAGCATCGACCCTCGAAAAAAAATAGTGTGCAAGGGTATCAAATATTAAGTGAAGATTGCAACTAGACTTGTATTTATCAGCAATCATTCATAATTCCACAACTAAAGAAAGGGAAAGAATATTACATGAAACAAAGTTTTTATTTTTAAAAGTTTTAAATTAATTGTAAAATAGAATTGAAAGTTAAAAGGTGAAGGAAAATATTATCCTTTGAATACTAATTTCAGATGACGAAGATGGCAAAAGATTCTCTGATCTTGCTCAATTATAACTTGGATTTTGTTCCTGAGCTCTGACTTGGTCAAAGGCTGACCTAGATTTGGTTTTAAGTCCTTGGTGTATCATCATCAAGCCATGCTTGCGAATTAATTTCACAAATTATAGAGGTTGAAATTGAATGTTATTTCCCAAGCTTAAGTTTTCTCTTCTGACCAAAGATGTTAGCTAGTGATAGGTCGAGTAACAATGAGGGGGGAATCTCTTCCCTGAAAGAAACATATTAAAACCCTTTATATATATATATATATATATCCTTTTTTTTCTTATAATAAAAGTTAATTCGTAATATTGGACAGGAAAGAACAAATTCATATCACAAGTATATGCTAATGTAGAGTGTGAGCATAAAAATAATTAGTAATCGGGGCGGTGGAATGAATTTTTGCCCACTTTAATTATTCATGTATTTTAGCTAGGCAAAGAACCGAGTATTTGTTCCCTTTTCATACTCTTACTTTTCTTCTTTTTATCTTCTACTGTATTTCCAGACTTTTATTAATTCAGTGTTCACATCACTTTCTTGCTTTCACATTCATTGTCTCTTAACCCACCCTCCCTAGTCCCTCCCTCTTTCTTTATCATTCACTTTGATTTTGACCCGTCGCCAGCCACCGGCAACTCTTTCTCGACTCCAATGGAGACCCCACCCTGCACTCTCTAAAGGATCTTCTTAGTGGAAACATTAATGTATTGCAAGTCTTTTTTTTTTTTTTTGAGTAAAAAAGTTTAAATAGCCTTCTTCTTTCTTTCGTTTCTCTTTTCCTTCTCCAAAAACCCTAATCCCAACACATACCCTGAAGTAGAAGAAGCAATTATGTGTCCCACCTTTTAGCCTTTACTCTCCACCCTTTCGTTCCTGTTTCTTTTTCTGTTCCTTTCCTCTCTAGCCATCACGTTTAAGAAGATCTGTGTGCATTTTTCTCTTCTTTTCACGGAAACTTTCGCTGTTAGCTCAAGACAAGGAAGAGATTGCCTCCATTTCAGATCAGGCTTTAAAAGATACGGAAACTTTCTCAAAGGCTGATTTTCTATATATATTCATTTACCTGATGGGTTCTTTTGCAGAATCCTCATAACTTCTTTTTTAGATTACCTTTTCTCCTCTGCTACCTTGCAACTATCGCTATCTTCTTTCCTTTCTGCTGTTTCAACTTTTGTATGTTATGGATTCTGGTAATAGCGGTAGTATGCAATCGTCTAGTGGTGGTGATGAAGAGTATGACTCAAGGCCAGAGTCACTCCCAGCTTTCTTGAATCCTTCTACCCACAACTTTGGTCCTTCTCTGCTTTCTCACCAACAACCGGTCACTTTGTTTGATCCTACACCGAGTCTTTTCCACGCTTTCTCTCAATCTCAACCAAACCCAATTGTGGTTCAGTCACGAGGCCTGAGATCTGACCCGAATTGCACTGATCTTGGTATCAACTTACCAGACTCATTATCATCAAGTCAATCAGCGGTTTTGGGTGTTCAAGGATCAAGTCAAGCTCTACCTTCCTCTAAGCAATTGCGATCGGTTCATGACGATGGAGGACGCTCTTCTTCACCGTCTCATGACCAGACACATGGGATAGCAAGAAACCCCAAGAAGAGAACAAGGGCATCAAGAAGGGCACCCTCTACAGTTCTCACGACAGACACGTCCAATTTCAGACAAATGGTGCAAGAGTTCACAGGGATCCCAGCACCACCATTTTCAGGCTCAGCGTTTACTCGAAGGCTCGATCTTTTTGGCCCTGGCTCGGGTTTGAGGTCTGGTCATCTGGAACCACTCTACCCTCTACGTCCCACAGCTCAAAAGGTTCATCATCAGCAAACCCCATTTTTATCTTCTTCTTTTCCTTCACTTCTTAACAATAATATCGTTCATACCACTAATATTGCTAGTACTAGTACTGCCGCTAACAATAACAATACTATTTCCACAGCCGCAACTAGTACTTTCAATCCCAGTTCAGTAAACTACCAACTGCCTGATGATATAGGCCTACACAAACAAACTCGAAATCTGCTAAACATGCAAAATCAAATGCTTTCAATTCACCCCCTTCTACACCTCCCTCCTCCTCCTCCTCAACAATTACCTAATGTGCCTGGTTTGGGTGCAAATTCTAGACCAAGTTTGCCTCTACCTTCCCTTGAGGAATTGGGTATGGGACATGGATATGTTAATGCAAACCTTAGTGTGCTAACAAGTCATGTAACAACAGAAGAGATGAGATTATCGAATGATGGGAGTCACCATAACTTGAGGTCATTGAATGGGAATTATGGTAATAGCTGTAAGTTGAATTACTCGTCAGCTTCATCAGATTTTCACCATGAAAAGGGTTTAGAGAATGTTCCTTCAAGAGGTACAGAGGGTACAGTTGATTCATGGATCTGTCCTTCAGAGTTCAGAGTGGGAGATCATTAATCAAGATTCGCTCCATAACTAAGGGAGTACAAAGTAGGTTATGAAGAAGGTTTGCTGCAGGCAGCTGATTGTCATGTGTAGATGGTGGTGGTACTGTTGACTGTGATTTTGGTAGTGACGATATAATTCTGTTATTGACCTCGGTTCCTGACACTTTGGCTAGATTGCAGCATCATATCTTTTTTTTTCTCTCCTTTTTCAAGAAATAATTTATAATTTAGGAGTATCAAATTACGAGATATTACGCTTTGAATTATGTGTAGATATGTTCATATGTTCCTTCTTTATATTTGTCATTATATATATTACTATGCATGATTCGGTTTTCCAACTGTTATTTTTCTTCTTCGAACTAGCTAGTTCGAAGTAATCCAGTTCTAGTTGATTGCTTTACACTTTCAATCTTCATCTAGTACTTTACGGCATACCATCATGTAGTCCCATAACACAGTACACAAAATTGTCTTCCTCGTGCATTATCCACCGGAAGAAAATAAATATGTCGGTGGTGCCGCGTTAATGAAGAAGATCTTGTCTGCTGAGAAAGATTTGTTGCTATTGAGTTGTCCAATTCTTTTCTTTCTTGAATACTAGTTAGCATACATCCTGCGATGTCCCCGTACCATTGAGGTGCAGGACAAAGCAACAATTTTTATTATGGGATGCGAACAAGCCTATCATTTTTTACTTGTTATCTTCTTCATCAACTCCATTTTTGTACACGCAGTGCCCTTGTTAACTGTCATTGTGTTTGTATGATTTTCCAATTTAATATTGTGATATGATCTCTTACATGGTTCATCGTATAATTCATGGTATATATGTACGTCTCTTCTAGGACAATAGTTCATTTTACTCTCGGATATGGTACTATAGGGGATAAAATAATACAACATAGAGTGATTGGTGGCAAAGATTAGGGGAATCCTTACCTGCCGCAATCATAAACTAGAAGTTAAAAAATCCATCCCCATTACATCCTTATCCATGATATTATGATTCTTAAGTTCTAATTCATTTATTTTCTTAAAAAAAAAAGATATTCTTAAAAAAAAAAAAGAAGTTCTAATTCATTTGTGCTTATTAATAGATATAGATGCCCATTAAGAAACCAAGAGATCGAACTAGTTTACCTAGCTTCAATGGATTCGAAGACGTGTTAAAAGTCAAGTTTTTTTTTTTTTTTTTTGAATTTTAAAATCTGGGAACAACCTGCTTCCAACATGCGCACAGAAGGCTTTTCTTGCTCGCCCTGCTTGAGACCATCTCATTATCAGTCTGATTTAAACAACCCTCTTCCTTGTTCTTTCTTTTTCTATGAGGGCGTAGCCAAAAAAACCCTGCGAATTCATAAAAGCATTGAGCATGAGCATTTGTAAGCTGTAGCTGCCATAAGTTTTGAGACGATATAGGAAATGCAGACAGCACCCACATTATATGGCGTGGTCATTATTAAAATATGGTGGGCTCGTGATTCATACATCCCATATTGATTTTTGAAATTAAAAAAAAAAAAAACAATAAGAATATGAATTGCCATGCGGGGGCGTGGAGGATTAGATGACGCTCCAGTATAAATCTCATATAACTCTACATCTACGACTTTTATGCGGCCACTGGTTCTACTTATTCAAGCAGTTTGTGGTATAGTTGATGACAGTCTGTGGTAATTAAATAGATGCAGTTTGTGGTATAATCGATGACTTAATAATAAGATGAGGTCCCTGCCATTAAAGTCAATGATAATTCCAGTCCTTGCTTTTGTTGATTGGTTGTCCTCGATTTCCTTCTCTTTTTTCTTGGGTACATCTCCTGGATTTTCTTGAGTTGTAGGTTTCATGGAAGAGACCATGGGGGGTTTATAGCTGAAATAATAAATGTATGATTATACAATTAATTATATGGGCACAAACAGAAGCGGGAGAAGAGAGAGATCTTGGTGAAACAAAGAAGGAACAGAAAATCTATAGTGAATCATTTTGATAGCCATACGAGATGATTAACCGTAAGAATTAGGGAAAGTAATAGCAAAAGGCTAGGAAAATTATCAAACCAGTGCAGAAACATAATTATGATAGAATTTTTGGGAAACAAATTGGCAGAGAGCTGTTACTTGATTAGCTATGATATAAACAAGCAATTTGCAGGATGAGGACATGTTTTGGAGAGGAGTGGTGACATGTGACATTTTCTCTTTTGGAATCATGGTGGCCCAGGCCAGAGAATAATATGGTTTTTAGCAATGATGATTGTTTCTCTCTAATCCGTCTTCCTCTCTCACTCCTCCCTCAGCTCCCAGTCTCCCTCAGGGTCATGTGAAAGAGACTGATCTCTACGTTTTGAACTGAAAAGGTTAGTGCAAGTGCAGACTCTCTCACTCTCTCGATTTCGGGCCACCCCCAGAAATTTGAAACCTTTCTTTCTAATCTCTATCATCCCCGCGAGAGAGCATGCATCCATGGAGCATCAGCGATCGATCATGAATGTTATGTGTGCATGTATTAATTGGTGGTGTATTAAATCTCACCTCGTGCCAAGCCTTGATATTAAAACGTACAAATTAGGAACTTGTGTCCAATATGATAATCCAAGTTAATGTTAAAAGCAAGCATAGTGGGAAAGAGAGATTTGTCACTCTCTGTGACGCTGGTTTCTCTGCCTTAACTTCTCAGAGAAAATGTCCGTTTTGTAAACTTCTCAATGATATGAAACATGTTTTGAAATAAGTCAAGTGGAGCATAGCTATTAGTTTGGTAGTTTTTTTCAAAAAAATATTTTTTATTTAAAAATATTTTTATAAAAGGAGTTTTTAAAATATAAAAATAATCTGGCTTAAAAAGTTGTCTGAATAGAAGTTAAACCCATACAGGTTGAAAGGAAAAAAAAACTTAAATAACTAGAAAAATAATTATGAAAAAAAAGGAAGCATATTCTAGGTAGAATGAATATATTCCTCAACTCAGCTAATTAAAATAAACTGACTTGTTATAAAATAAGATATATTAAACTGTATTAAAATCAATAATTGAATAAAAAAATATGCTCGTTTTTATTAGAAGAGTTTATTTGATATATATATATATATAAAGTTTATTTTTAGACTTTCATCTTATTTATCTATCACATAAATATATTCATTATACATTTAATATCACTATGATACTACCTAGTTAATTACCCTCGCGAATCAAGACAACACGATCAAGTTTAAGCAGTTTCTTAATTAATTATCCTTATATAAGTCGTGGTATTATTGGCATCTTCATCACTTGATTCTTTTAGTTGTTTCACCAGCCTCAGGTGTGGGCGCTGCTTAGCGAGGCAAGGCTATTTTTTAAATGTAAAAAATTATATTCAGATTTTAAAATGAGGTAAAAAAATAATATAAAAAACTGATTATAATAAATTTATGATCACTTTAATTAGGACCGGTTAAACTTGAAATATCTTGTAAAACATGTTATTTAGGTTATATGAATAAAATAATTTGAAGAAAAGAATAAAAATAATTATATAAAAAATATTTAAAAAAACTCATGTTAACTTTTCAAATTCATAACCTGAATTATTAGACTCGAAATATTTAATTTAAAAAAATTATAAAATTTAATTTTTAATCAATTATATATTGAATGATATAATTAAAAAAATTTAATTATTTAAAAGAATTTTTGAAAGTAGCAATTAAAAGAATTATAATTAAAATAAAAAATAAATTTTATATTTGATTCAAGGGTAAAATTAAAAAAATAGTAAAATGAAAAAAAATTTAAAATTAATAAGGTTTAAAATTGAAATAAAAATTAAAATAATACTATAATTAAATGTTGAAATTAAAACGAACAATAATTTTTACAAAATAGTCAATATAAAAATTAAAAATTAAAATAATAATGATCAAATTAAAAAACACAATATTATCAATCTAAATTAAAGAATGAAATAAAAAAACCTAATAAAAATTTTACAAAGTAACCAAGAAAATAAATAGAAATTCAAATAATAAAAATTAAATTAAAAAATATAATATTTGATAAATTAATATTCAAGTATGAAATTAAAAATAAATAAAAATTATAAAAAAAATAAAGATAAAAAGTTAAAAATTAAAATAAATAAAATTAAAATCTCAACAACAAATATTTCTTGTAACATTGAAGAACAGCTGGTTCGAACCAGATGAACTCGTGCCTCGGACTGCGCCTGCTACGGTATTAGACCTTTGGCCTTGGCCTCAGAATTAATGATAAATGCTGCTGACTCCTTTGACAATTGTTCTGTTTGGAGACTGGACTCGGTTAACCACATGGGAACCAGAACGCGAGCAGACCGTTGCCCCATTAATTCAGAGTTAGGAAACAAAAATTATGAGTGTACTCAACAAAATATTTTTTAGCAAATTTAAGATTCTTCATAAGATTTATTTTTTATTTTGTATTTTTTTCATTTGTTGTTGATTTTTCTTTTTCCTTACAAATTTTAATAAATTAGTTATTAATTTAGGTATAAAAAGTTCCAATAGCAACAACAACAAAATTGTTTGAAGATGAAAATAAAAATAAAAAATTGACTATTATAGATTACTCCAATGTATTTATCTAAACATGTAGTCTACGATATAAATTCT
>NW_011503047.1:0-9294 GCF_000495115.2 Populus euphratica
TTACTCAAAACATGACAAATTTTAAAGATTATCTTGCAAAATTGACATCTGCTCTCAGTTTTCAAGAGAAAGGTAAGTTTCCATCTCAACCTCAACAAAATCCCAAGGTGCAATACAATGCAAATGTAAGTAGTTCCGAAAGCCAACACATGAATCAAGTCAAATCAGTCATTACTCTTCGCAGTGGTAAGGTTATTGAAAAACCCACTCTTGAACCTTGTGAGAAAGATAATGAGTCAATCTCTAAGGGTAAGGAAGGGGTTGAATCTAAAAATTACAAAGAAAATACTGATTGCCTGCCAGCACTTCCATTTCCTCATGCTATGACCAAACAAAGAAAAGTCAATCACAACTTTAAAATCTTTAAAACTTTCAAACAGGTAAGGATCAATATACCTTTGCTGGATGCTATTAAACAAGTTCCTTCCAATGCTAAATTTTTAAAAGATCTATGCAATATGAAGAGGAAACTGAATATGAAAAAGAAAACCTTTTTAGTTGAATAAGTAAGTGCCATTCTTCAGAACAATAATGCTTTGAAATATAAAGACCCTGGTTGTCCTATAATTTCTTGTTTTATTAGAGAACATAAAATTGAAAGAGCTTTACTTTCATATTTAGTTTTTTAAAGTCTCAATCTAGGTGAGTTAAAACCAACTTCTATAACTTCTATAATTGAAGATGTGTTAGTACAAGTTGATAAATTCATTTATCTTGTGGATTTTATTGTCTTGGACACACAACCTGTTAAAGCATGTAATTTATTTCCTGTTATTTTAGGACGTCCATTTCTTGCAACTTCTAATGCATTGATTAATTGTAGGAATGGATTGATGAAGCTATCATTTGGAAACATGATATTGAAGATGAATATTTTCAACATTTGCAAGCAACCTGGAGATAATAATGATTTACAGGAAGTGGACTTTACTAAAAAATTAATTCATGATCACTTTCAAACCACTTCCAGTGAAATTAAGATTAATGAATATGATGGATTTGTAAATAATTTATTTTTAGAAAGAATCAAAGGCAAGTAATTGGAGATCACAAATTGAGGAATAGCCACCACGATCAATTAAGTCCATACTTTTAAGTGTTCAACCACTCAAACCTGATTTGAAGTCGTTGCCTTTCAATCTCAAATACTCATTTTTGGAAGAAAATGAAATTTTTTTGGTAATAATCTCTTCCAAACTTAATGCACATTAAGAAGATAAGTTATTACAAACTCTAAAAATGCACAAAAATGCATTAGGATGGACCATAGTTGACATAAAAGGAATTAGTCCTTTGATTTATACACACAGAATTTATTTGGAGGAAAATACTAAACCCTCTAGAAAAATACAATGAAGGCTCAATCCTAATATGAAAGAAGTAGTGAAAAATAAAGTCATTAAGCTTCTAGATAATGAAATCATTTATCCTATTTATGACAGTAAATGGGTAAGTCCTACTCAAGTCGTACCCAAGAAGACTGGAGTCACTGTGATAACAAATAAGAATAATGAGTTAATGCCTATTGGGACTGTTACTGGTTGGCGCATGTGCATTGACTATGGAAACTTAATTCAATGACTAGAAAATATTATTTTTCATTACCTTTCATGGATCAAATCCTAGAAAGAGTTGCAGGTCATGAATTTTATTGTTTCCTAGATGGCTATTCAGGTTACAACCAAATTGAAATTGTATTGGAAGATCAAGAGAAGACTACTTTCATATGTCCATTTGGTACTTTTGCATATCGAAGGATGCCTTTTAGATTATGTAATGCACCAGCCACATTTCAAAGATGCATGCTCAGTATATTTGGTGATATGGTTGAACATTTTCTTGAGATTTTTATGAATGATTTTTTTTTTGTTTTTGGCGATGCATTTGATGATTGTTTGACTAACTTAGAAAAGGTTTTGAGTAGGTGTGAAGAGAAGAATTTTGTACTAAATTGGGAAAAATATCACTTTATGGTAACAAACGACATTGTACTTGGTCACATTGTTTCATCAAAAGGAATTGAGGTTGATAAATCTAAAATCGAGTTAATTGCGAACTTGCCAACACCAAAATCTATTAAAGATGTTAGATCATTCCTAGGACATGCTGGTTTTTATAGAAGGTTCATTAAAGATTTTAGCGTAATATCTAAACCCTCAAGTAACCTTCTAACAAAGGATAATATTTTTGAATGGACTGAACATTGTGAAGAAGCCTTTGTTAAACTTAAAAACTTGCTTACTTGTGCTCCTATCATTTAACCTCTTGATTGGTCATTACCTTTTGAAATAATGTGTGACGTTAGTGATTATGCCATATGACACGACTAAAAGGTTGATGTCTTCTCCCAAGTGCAGGAGTGTCGAAGTAATAAATAACCCGGCAAGACCGGGGTCGAACCATAGGGAGGTTAATTGTACAAATTATAAAAAAAAATTATAAAACAACAATAACAACAACAACAACAACTATAATAATAATAATAGTAGACAAATTATAAATAACAATTATAAACAACAATAATAGAAATAACAACAATAACTACAATAATAATACTAATAATAATACTAATACTAATACTAATAGTATTAATAGTAGTAGTAGTAATAATAATAATAATAAAGAAAGAGAAGAAGAAGAAGATGATGATGATGATGAGAACTTTGAGATGAAATATTAATGTAACAATTAAACAATGATAATAACAAATGCCAAGGTTAGAGGTTCCACTAATGGTATGTCAAACAAGTATAGTATAAACTCTTATTATTCAATTGGAAACCACACACAAATGAGGTTCCAATCAGATTATATATTGTTAACATGATTACATTAGTCATCTTATTCAATTAATGCTAATACTTGTAAATCTCGTCAAGCATTCATGATTATAACTTATGTTAACAACAAATCAAGTTCCTTTCATAGCTCAGGTGTCGGTTATACCATACATTATGGGCTATGAAAGTGCCAAGCATTTGTTGTACCAAGTGTTATACAACATAAATCAAGATTAGTCATTTAACAAGCAAAGTATTAAAGAGTGAACAAGATAACAAATATAAAACATGTTAGTATCAAACATTAAAGTCCATATTAAGTTTACATTTTAACTTATATTAACAACAAATCAAGTTCCTTTCATAGCTCAGGTGTCGGTTATACCATACATTATGGGCTATGAAAGTGTCAAGCATTTGTTGTACCAAGTGTTATACAACATAAATCAAGATTAGTCATTTAACAAGTAAAGTATTAAAGAGTGAACAAGATAACAAATACAAAACATGTTAGTATCAAACATTAAAGTCCATACTAAGTTTACATTATACTTATTCTTACACCATTAGTGTAACCTTTTCACCTTGACATAATAAACTTAGCTAGACATAATGAAAGAAAGCAAAATAGATAAACAAAATAAGAACATAAAAGGCTAGACATAATGAAAGAAAGAAAAATAGATAAATAAAATAAGAACATAAAAGTTAACTAAGTAAAGGAAAGGAAATGAAAAGCATAAGCTTAGTATTAATGAAAGCAAAGCATAAACATTACAAAAAATACAAAGAGAGAAAGGAAAGGCATAATCTTGATCTGGAAACCAAGATGCCTAAATGCATGGCAAATGCCTCCTTTTATAGGCCAAAATTGGGAACTATTGATTTGATGACTAATTGATAAGTGGGTGGTCAACTTTTGACTTGGTGACAATCCTTATCTTCTCTTGTCTGCCCAAAACGTCATTGATAACGTCAAAATTGGAGCCAGTTGGAAACATGAAAGTTGTAGGCAATTGTCTCAGCTTTCTTGTGTAAAAACTGCAGCTCATTTGGACTTCTAGAACTCCAGATATGACCAAAATACCAAACAGTGCTCGGGCTGGAAAACAGTTTCGAGCTTCTTTGTTGTTGCTACAATTTGGACTTGAAAATGGCCTTTTTAGATCTTGGGCTCCATATAAAAGTTGTAGGCCTATGTCTTACCTTTCCATCCATATAAATTAGACCTAAATCTGAGATCTGTAGCTCCAGATATGACCCAATTACGGAACAGTGTTCCGGTTTGGATTGCACCGACATTTCTTTTCTAAGTTTGACCATCTCTTTGTCTTCGCAATTTAAGTTCTTAAAGTCATCAATCAATATTTTCATTTATGTGATAGGCCTGCATTTAAAATGAACATTTACCATAAATGAAAGGTATCTTATATTATTAGATATATTATTATAAAACAGGCTTTAGTTAAGGAGTTATTGATACTTCAAGTGCAAAATGATGATATAAAACCATGATAAAAATGCACTTTTAAGTACTAATCACCGTAGGTGCTGTTTTGGGACAAAGAAAAGATAAAAAAGCTTATGTGATTTACTATGCAAGTAAAACTTTAAATAGTGCTTAAATGAATTACACCACCGCTGGAAAAGAATTACTTGTAGTAGTATTTGCATGTGAAAAATTTAGGTCTTATCTTGTTGGCTCACATGTTGTTATTTTTAGTGATCATGCAGCATTGAAATATCTTCTTTCTAAGAAAGATTCTAAAGCTAGATTAGTGCGGTAGATTTTGTTACTTCAAGAATTTGATATCACAATCAAAGATAAGAAAGGCACCAAAAATATTGTCGCAGATCATTTGTTAAGATTGACAATAGATTGGAAAACTAACATCACACCAATCGATGATAACTTTCCAGATGAATCTTTACTTTCTATCTCTATAATGCCTTGGTTTGCTAATATTGTCAATTTTCTTATTTCAAGACAATTGTCAGCTCATTGGAGTACCTAAGATAAAAGAAAGTTCTTGAACGAAGAGAAGAATTTTTATTGGGATGACCCTTATTTATTCAAATATTATCCTGATTAAATATTTTGAAGATGCATTCCCGAAAATGAGGTAAGTAGTGTCATTAAATTTTGTCATTCTGAGGCATGGGGGCCATTTCTTATCAAGAAAGACAACTGCAAAAATCTTAGAAAGTGGATTTTACTGGCCCACCATGTTTAAGGACTCATATGCATTCTACAAGTCTTGTGAAAATTGTTAAAAGTTGCAAACCAGGGCTTGGCCTAGCGGTGGAAGGGGCTTGTCTCCTTCCACTGCACCTGGGTTCGAGTCCTGGCGTGCACGCCTGTCACCCCCGCGGTGCCTTACATGCCTACTGGGTTTGCAGGGTATTCAGTGGGCCGTGGAGATTAGTCGTAGTGCGCGCAAGCTGGCCCGGACACCCCACGTAAATAAAAAAAAAAAATTGTTAAAAGTTGAGATTTATTTCAAAACATCACATGATGCCTTTAAATCCTATTCTTGTCATTGAGATCTTTGACTGTTGGGGTATAGATTTCATGGGTCCATTTCCTCCATCATTTAGTTTCTTATACATATTAGTCGTAGTAGATTATGTTTCAAAATGGATAAAGGCAATTCCAAGTCGAAACAATAATCACAAAATAGTGATAAAGTTTTTAAAAGAAAATATTTTGAGTCGATTTGGAATCCCTCAAGCCATGATAAGTGATGGTGGAACACATTTCTACAACAAGCCATTTGAGTCTTTAATAAAGAAATATGAAATTACACACAAAGTTGCCACCCCTTATTACCTTTAAACAAGTGGACAAGTAGAGCTTGCTAATAGGGAGATTAAATATATTTAGGAGAAAACAGTAAACCCTAATAGGGAAGATTGATCTTTAAGACTTAATGATGCACTTTGAGCTTATCGAACTACTTATAAAATATCATTAGGTATGTCACCTTATAAACTAGTCTATGGAAAATGTTGTAACTTGCCTGTGGAAATTAAACACAAAGCTTATTGGACTATTAAAGCTTTCAATTCAAATCTGGATGATGCTAGTCAACTGCAAAAATTACAAATAAATGAGCTTGAGGAAATAAGAAATGATGCATATGAAAATTCAAGAATTCATAAAGCAAGAATAAAAGAATTTCATGACAAGAAAATACAGAGAAAAACCTTCAATGTTGGTCAAAAAGTCTTGCTTTATAATTCTCGACTGTTTATTTCTTGGAAAACTATGATCAAGATAAAGCAGTCTTTTTATTGTGAAACATGTGTATCCATATAGGGCATGTGATATCGAGAATCCAAAGAATGATAATGTTTTCAAGGTAAATGGACATCATTTGAAAGTTTAATTTGAAAATTTTTCAGTTGAAAATGACTATTGAATTGGGTGATCCTATATATAAAGATTGAATGTTTCTTATTTTATTTTACTTTATTTTTGTTTCTTATATAAATATTGATTTTATTTTATTTTATTTTTGTTTCTTTTTGAGTGATTTTTGCAAGTTTCTTCACCCCGGTCAAATGGCGGATAACGGTACTCCGTGACTTAAGTCGGTTCTTTCAGTTTCCCACAATTACTGATATCTGTGTATATATCTGTGCAATTCTTTGAATCTCTCTTCCAATTCTCATTTGAAAATGGACACTAATCTTGAAAAATTGAAAAAGTATTTTCCCGCTCTGCCTCAGAATGCGATTACAAAAATTTACCGTGCTAGATGTGCAAGATTGAGATTATTAATGAATCATGGAATTCCTGAAGATATTCGTTGGTTGATTGAAGCAAAGGTCCGATTATCAGGTGAGTCCTCTAACTTCATTTCACACATGCCTGGAACAGGTAAAAGCACTTTTGCAAAGAAGCGTCGTGCAAAACGACTGGATGTCTGTCATCGATGTGCTAGATGGACTTGTAATACACAATGTCGTTCTTTAGGAATGGTATCTATAAACCGTGAAGATAAAATACAATTCATTAAGGATGGCCTGAGTAAGGAGTCTTTAGATAATCTTCTATTGACTCTTGAGACGCATCCTAGTGGAGATGTGCATCGTGCAATTCATGATTTATGGCCACTATTTCATAAAGAACATGATAGACTTAGTCTTGGGAATCTGACTAAAAAAGACCCTGTTTGCCAGTTTTTAAGAAAACTGGATGGGAAGCCTATCCCCGACCCATAGAGGGCGTTTAAGCCGTTCTTGGACGTAAAACCAAGGGAAGATGTGAGCCACAATCACAACTACCTGTACATACACATGCTTGGTTTTATTATTGTGTTTTGTTGTTTCTTATATTTGTTTCAGTGTGTTTCAGGTTTGTCAGTGTTCGTTATTTCAGGGGAAGAGATCTTTCATATTTCCTCTTGATTAGTGATTTTATTAAAAAAATCAAAACAAAAAAAATAAAATAAAAAATAAAAAAGAGTAAATTTTAAACAAATATGGTAGAAAAAAAATAATATAATAAAGGTATACATTTTTTTTAAATTCACCTGGGAAAAAAAAATCATATCCTTCATTACAATTATTAACATGATGTAATCATAAAGCAGCTAGTAACCACCATAAAAACAATCAACCATATCAATAAACACACATAAATCAAGAGTTATATTTCAAAAACTTTCAACAAAACAACCATTTTCTTCTTCAATATTATTCTTTTTTTGTGCAAAGCTTGAAAGACCACATGGATGATGGAAGTAGTTTAAAAAAAAATATAAAGGTAGACGATAGAAATATGGGTCTTTAGATTAGAATAGAAATTCTAGATGGGGTATATAGATGCAAATTCATTTTTAATATGATTCAGCAAACCTATATACCAATCTCAAGTACCAAACCATACTTCAATATTGTATTCTTTAACTTGTCTAGGCTTTATAGTATAATGACCACTTGATGAATCCACATCAAGATTTTTACATAATTTGAAGATATTTTTATATTTTCTCTTCAAGTTTTTTCTCCCATTTGAAGATATGTCATCATCAAGTTTTTTTTCTTGATGAAAATACTTTCACCAAAATCAAGTGTTTCCCCTAACTCTCAAATATTTATAAATGTGATTTCTATTATCATAATTTACTTTTTTAATAGTGAGTATTACAATTGAAATTTCTAGTATTTTAATATCTCACAAGATAACACTTACAGGATTAATAGAATAAATATTTTTACCTTGAACTTCTTGATTGATTTTTTCACAAAATCCTTCATCTTTCTTGATATGTTCTTTGAATTAACCGGTTTAAAACTTATTTTTAACAAAGCATATTATTATTTCAATTATTATTTTATTGTTATCAATAAAATATATAAAAAAATGAATATGTTGACCTTTAACATGAATATTTGACCTAAAAGTCAACATATTAAACCATGTATGGGGTTATAATCGTATTTTCTTAAAGGTCAAAAAGTTATTTTTTGATTGGTTAGGACAAGAAGGTTTTCACATATTAAGCGCAGTAAAATTTTTAAGCATGTCTTTAAAGGCTTTATCATATTTTTCTTTTTAGACAGTCGAATTACTAATCTAACCTTGGCTACTAAAAAAGAGCATTGAGGGGATTTTGATCTTTTACTTAATTTAAACACAATTAAATTAATTTATTTCCCTTCGAATTAAAAAAATTGCCCTTTAGTTTTGGGATACTTTAGTCTTTTAGATTTGATGATTTTGTAATTCTTAAGTTTCATTAAAGATGATAAGGTCATTTGCTAAATAATAAGTTTTTTTTAAAAAAAAATAGGTATGTGAACAGTAGTCGCTCGCTATGAAAGGCACATATTGCACCATCTGGTAGATGAAAGCTTACTTCTAGGGCAGTGATTAAAGCATCTTGATGGCCCGTCCACAACTAGGTTGTGTATGTGATCTAATTGTCTCAAGTTTAATGCAAGTGGCCTTTTCTTTCTTTTTTTCTTTTTCCCTCTCCTACTTGATTTTTGTGTTGGCCTTCCAAATGCTAAAAACAACCTTTCAATTTTATTTTTCTTAAGATTCAGTCCGTATTCTTTAGATTACTATTTATTTTATATGGAATAATTTATGAATTTATATTTTTGATTAAATTTCATCCCCATGTATTTTTTTATTTGTCAAGTTTGGCTCCATTTTTCTTAATTGCTATTTGTTTTACCTAAAATGGTTTTTAAAATTGTTTTTCTTTTTTATACTTTCATCATTCTTGAGTTTTCTTTTCCTATCAAATCTTATTCTATTTTTTTAATTGCTATTTTTTTACCTTGAAAATCATTTAAAAATTAATTTTTTTTTTATGATTTCATCCTTTAACATTTTATCAGTCAGGTGTTTGACTTATTGATTGAGCCTGATGACACAACTAAAAGATTGATGTCTACTCCCAAGTGCAGGAGTGTCGAAGTAATAAATAACCCGGCAACACCAGGGTCGAACCACAGGGAGGTTAATTGTACAAATTATAAACAACAACAATAGTAA